>NW_004087680.1:0-1174 GCF_000220395.1 Ichthyophthirius multifiliis
ATAATATTATTAATAGTAATAAAAATAACAATATTATTCTAGATAAAGATATAATTCGTAAGTTTAATAAGAATAGGAAAGGCAATATTTCTAATAATAATAATAATAATAATAATAATAATAATAAAGCGATTAATTCGATTCTTATTTTGATGATTATAATTATAAAAATATTAGAAGAAACAAATTCAGTCCGGAATATATAAGAGAAATAAACAGAGAGGCTTTAAGAAGATAAAAAGAATATGAAAAATATAAAATAGAGCAAGATGTATATTCGATATTTTTTAAAAAAATATCTTATATATAGTTAATATATATATTTAATTTAATTTTTTAATAAAATAAAAAGGAATTATAATTAAAAAAAATTTAAGAAAAACTAGATAAATTCTAAGATAATATAATTGAAGTTGGTAAGAAAGTTGGAGAAGTTAAAGATAAAACTGAAAAAGTTGTAAAGGTAATCAAAAAATCTAATTTATAGTTTTTTTTTATAACTATTCTTTTATTTAAAAATCATAAAATATATATAAACTGCTTTATATTCATTTTAATTTATATTTATATTAAAATAGGATATTGGTAGCAAAATAACGTCTTTCTTCAATAAAAAATGAATGTATTTTTTTTAATTATAATAATATTTTAGTATCAAATTTATATTCAATTATAAATTATGCTTGTCTATATTGTATTTTATATATTTTTTTTAAAAAACTTAAAATTGCCTTTAACTTTTTAAATAGAGTTTTTTTTTAAAAAAAAATACAGAAATAATAAATTAAACAATATGACCAAGTAATATAACTTATTTATTTAAATTAATATTAATTTAATTAATAAAAAAACTAATTCTTTTTTAGCTAATTCACAAATTATTTAATTACGTATTATAAAAAACTAGTGTTTTTAAAAAATAATTTAAAAATTAATGAATGTTATAAAAACAATATTATTTAAAATTAGTGTTGTAGAAATACAATTATTGAAAATAAAGTTACTATTTTATTTTATAAAAATTTTAAAATATAAATTTCAAGTTTATTTTTAAGATGTAACTAAATTTTCTTATAAAAATATTAAAATATTTCAATATTTTTTATACAGCTACATATTTTTTAAAGTATCTTTAAATATTTCTATAAAAAAATATATAATACCTTTTATAGTT
>NW_004087678.1:0-1152 GCF_000220395.1 Ichthyophthirius multifiliis
TTATTTAAATAAGAGTTTTTAAATTATATCAGAGTTTATTCTTACTAAGGAATTTGAAAATGAATATAATTAGAATAATGTACTAACGCCTTATTTTTATATTTGTTTTAATATTTCTTTTGGAGATAACTATAAAGGATCTATTTATACAGATATTGTTGCATCTAATTTAAAGTCTTAAGAATCTATTTCTAAAAATATAGTATATTATTATTATTCTTCTTGATAAGGAAATACATATAATAATTCTATATCTTGTGATGATATACCTTCGTAAATTTTTAAATCAGGAATTAGATTTGCAGGTGTTGTAGCTATAATTTAATATTTAAATAATCCATAAGGCCAATATAAACTTTTAATTTTAAATTATTATTATACAGATTATCCTCTTTTTGGTGTAATAAAAAGTTATGCTTTAATTAATTTATTTTTAATATTATATATATATATATATATAAATATATATATATTTATATATATATTACTTAATTTTTTTTCTTTTATTCTTTTATTTTATTTTTATAAAATCTAAATAAATTTTTTTTATTCATTTATTTTCTTTTTTTTGCTTTTTACCTTGTTTAATTAGTTTTAATATATATCGAGAAAAAATAAAAATTTAATTAAAATAATAATATATTTAAAGTACTTTAAGGTTTAATTATAGTATAAATATCTGTAGAAGAAATGTATTTTTCATTATTAACTTTTATTTCTAATTAAAGAATATAATGTCTATCGCTTAATAGATTTTCTCCTTTTATTATAAGTTTAGATTAATTTCTAACAGTATTTTTAAAAAAGTCAAGTTCTTTTTCATTTTTATCTAACTATAGAGACCAAAAATACGATTATACTGCATGAATAGACACAATTTGCGAGAGAATTTCATAATTTTTAATAAATCCAAATGATCCCTAATTATCTGAAATAATTTTAATTATCGGCCTATCACTAAAATAACATGTTTGATTTTGAACGTCTTTTAAAAGCAGATTTTGAGGATGCTCGCATTTATTTTTACAAGAATTTTATAAAAGAAAATAATTTTATGCACAAAATGTGCAATCTTCCAAGCAAGGAAAACACATTCCATCTTTTTCTAAAAATCCTTTCTCACAACTATTTCTACAGATATGACGATATAAA
>NW_004087676.1:0-1411 GCF_000220395.1 Ichthyophthirius multifiliis
CAAAGCTCTTTTCGTTTTTAAATAAAATAATTTAAAATATGAATTATAGTACTTTTAATTTTTTTAAAAATAATAGTCTTATACTATATAATAAATATATCTTAAATAAGTTTTAATAATAACTTTAAATTAACTAAAAATTTATTATTTTTCTGAAAAATAAAATTAAATTAAAAGAAAAATATAAAAGTTAATTATATTTAAATTATTTAGTTTAGATTATAAATTTATATAAGAAATAATATTTATTTTTATTAACTTTATAAGAATTATTAAATTATCTATAATAATTCAAAAAGTTATTTATAAATACTATTTTAAATATATTTTTTAATAAATAATATATAATTTAATCTCTATTATGAATATATTATTTTAATTATTGTAAAGCCTTAAAGTTTTTTGTATTTAACTATGTTTAATCTATATATTATTTAAAAGAATTTACATTTTTTAATATATACATTCAAACAATTTTTTTATTAAACTAATGTAATTTAAAACAAGGGGTAAAATAGTATTACTTCTCTTTTTATTAGCTAATCACTCTCTCAAATTTAAATTTTTCGTTTTTAAAAATGTTTTGTCTAAATAAACACTTAAAAGAATTAGCATTAAAAATTTTAAAATTTTTTGCTTAACACGAATTCACACTTTTTTAAAAATAATAATAATAATAATTTAGTATATATCTTTTATAAAAAAAAATACAATAAATTTATTAAGACTTTTTTAATTTATTAGAATAAGTTTAAATTAATATTAAAACATATATATCTTGTAGATTATATATTTAAATAAATATACTGAAAAAATTTTGATACTTAGTAAAGTTCTTCTCCTTCTCTCAAATAAACTAATTTAAACTATTTTATGGTGTTATTGGGGAGGGGGGGGTCGAATTTGAGGTATTACTATTATTTTTTTTAATTTATTATTTATATGAAAATAAATTATAATATTATATATTTTTTTATATAATATAAATAAAGAAACTATTAAAAAAAAGGCAATTAGACAATAAAATAAATTTAAAATTAAATATATACTTCAACTTTTTTCTTTCATTATCTTATATTTTTAATATAAAAAAATTATGTTTATAGTTTATATAATAAAAATTTATTTAAAGCAAAATTCAGGAATTAAAAATAAAATAAAACTAAAAATAAATTCTTCAGTTATAATTTAAATTTTAAAATTTTTAAATTAAATTAGAGTCAAAATTATTGCTTTTCTAAAACAATTTAATTTCTTCAATAATAAAATCTTATAAATTATTATTTTCTTTAAAAATGCATTCTAGTGTATTTTTAGCATTTTCAACTACTAAGCAAGATTAAAAGTTTAAATACAAAATACAAATCTTAATAAACTCTTCATAAACCTCTTTAGGAATAGCTTATTTCAT
>NW_004087674.1:0-1386 GCF_000220395.1 Ichthyophthirius multifiliis
AATATAAATTTAAAATTAAATAAATACATAAAATAAAAATTAAGTATAATTTCAATATAAAAAAATATTATTATTAAATTTATTAAAAAATTATTTTTAATTTAAATATTTATAAAAAAAAATAAAATTATCTTTATTTTATGTTAAATAATAATAATAATATATTAATGTGATAAAAAATAATAATATATTATAAAAAAATTATGGTATTAATTTAATATATATATAAATTAAAAAAAATTATAATAATTTAAATATATATATAAAAAAACACATAAAAATATCATATGTTATGTCTATATATTAAAAAATAATAATTATATATTGATTGTAAAATATATTAAAAAAAGATATAAAAACTAAAAAAATAAATTGTAAATTTTGAAATAAAATTTATTTTAATAAAACAATAAATAAAAATTATTAAATTAAAAAAAAAAATATAATTAAAATATATAAATATAATAAATAGATATAATTTTAAGATATAAAATATTAAATTTAAAGATAAATTTAATAAAAAATTAACATTTAATTTAAAGAATAAATTAAAAAAAAAAATTCTTTTTTATAATAAATAAATATAAAAAATATATAATAATATGTAAAATATATAAATTTTTTTATATATAAATTTATAAATATATAAATATATAAATTTATAAATTTTTAAATTCTTTTATTTTTTTTTATTTTTTTCTTTATCTTACTAATAAAAACAAAATCAAAAATCTTACTAAAATATTTTATAAAATTAATCAAATTTTTAAAATTAAGCACAAATGTTTTAATAATTAACTCCAAATCTTCTATAGAAAATCTATTTTATTACTTCTTTTATATCATTTCCTTCTTTATGATTTAAACATTGAATTTATAAAACCATTTTATTATCTTCTTCTTCTTTTATATTACACTTAAATCCATAAAAATATGCACATAGACTATGCGAATATTAATTGCATTTAGAATCTACACATTTATACATTACTCCTTTATCTCCATCACATATACAGCATTTTTTATCATAATTTATTATTATTTCTTTTTCAATAAGTTTTATTTGTCCGTTTTGAATAGCTGCCAAATTACATGTAAATGCACAAAAAGGATGAAAAAAATTATCTTTTGTTTTTAAAAGAGGAAATCCATTATCTAATTAGCATATAATACAATAAAAGTTATTATATTAAGCATTTTTTTGTATTTTGTTTGATTTAGAATTTATTTTACACTAACATTTTTCACAAATAAATTTAGAGTCTAATATTATTTAAATACCATAACATAATTTGTGGAAAGATTATTAACATTCAGAACAAAAAATATTGGGTTATTATGGGATAGTGTATTTTCATTTATTTAAATTATGTTTAAAGCATTATT
>NW_004087672.1:0-1410 GCF_000220395.1 Ichthyophthirius multifiliis
TTTAACTATAATTTTTTCTTGTTATATAAACATATATATATTTTTTTATTAAATAATTATAAGAAATCAATTATTATTTGCTAAATTATATAAAATAATTATCAAAAATAAAAATTCCAATTGATTTATTTAAATTATTAAAATTAAAATCATATATTTTTAAAAATAAATATTATAATAATAATATTATAAATAATTTGTTTTTATAATATATAATACTAAAAATTAAAATATTTAATAATTGTTAATTATATAAATTAAATATATAAATATTTTATTAATTATATTCCGATATTTATAATAAATTTTTTAAAATAGAAAAATAGTTGCTTTAATAAAAAATATTTTTAATAATATTTATTTAGTAATATTATGAGAAACTTTGAATTTTATATTTTAATCATATTAATAAATGCATTATTTATATTTTAAATTTTAATTATTATAAATTAAAATTATCTAACTTTTTATTATTTTTAAATTGTACAAAATAAAAAGATCCAAATAATAAAAAACATTAAGTAATAATCAATTTTAATATCATTTGAAAATTAAACCATTAGAAATAAAAATATTTTATATAAACTAAATTATATTTAAATATAAAATAGTATAAAAAAATAAAAAAATATAGAATAATATTAAATTATGTATATATATACAATATTAAATTTTAATTATTATTATAGCAAAATAAAAATTACTTATAAAAATAATATATTTAGTAAAATAGTTTTAAATTTTTTAAATTAATAAAACTCAAAATTTAAAAAATAAATTTAAAATTAATGTTCATTAAAATAAAATATATAAAAATAACTAAAAAATATTGAATATAAAATAAGTAATTTAAATTATTAATATAATACTTAAATATATGGTTCTAAGCAAAAAAAAAATATAATATATTTTATTAATATATATATTAAATATATTAATAACTATAATATAAATAATAATATTATATTATTAATATTATTATTATTATTATTATTATTATTATTATTATTATTATTTTTATTTTTATTTTTATTATTATTTTTATTATTATTATTATTATTATTTTTATTATTTATTTTTTTATTTTTATTTATATTTATATTTATCTTTTTACTTTTATTTTTATTTATATTTAAATTTTCTTTTATTCTTTTTATTTATATATATTTTTATTTTTTTATTTTTTTATTTTTAATCTTTTTTTTTTAATAAATATATCCTTTATTTATTTTTCATTATTAATTTTTATTTTTTATATATCTTTAAATTTTATTTTTAAATATTTAATTTTTATAATTACTACTAAAATTAAATTATTTATTTTAGAACAAAATTAATTTAAATTTGATTTTTTTTTTTTCCTTTATTTTATTTTTTTTTAATCTATTTATTATAATTAAATTATTTATA
>NW_004087670.1:0-1044 GCF_000220395.1 Ichthyophthirius multifiliis
AAATAGTCATAATACATCTAAATAATAATTCCAAAATTCTAATTATTGGAATATATATCCCTAGTCAAAATGATTTCCCCTTATTAAAAACATAATTTTAAGAAATAGATTAATTACTCTATAGATATAATAATCCTTAACTTGTAATTCCTGGCGATTTTAATAACAACCCAAAACAAATTAGTAAAAAACTTAATTCTTTCCTACAAAAATATAATCTACAGATTCTAAATACTTAGCCAACTCATTTAAACAATACGATTGACCTCGTAATCACTAACTAAAATCTTTTATATTCTTCAAAAATAATTTAATAGATCGGAAGTAGTGATCATAAAACAATAATTACACAACTTCATATTAATTCAACATTAAAAAAAAGAAAAAACTAATTTTAAATAAGAAGACAGCCAATAAAATTTATTAAGATGCCCTTTAACAAGAAAATCCCTATAATTATTTTTATTAAAACCGTCACATAGCAAAATAAATAAATGATTTCAAACACAACAAATAAATTGATCATTGGTCTCTACAAATATAGTAACTGTTTAATAAATCTAAAGAATGGAACCAATTTTAAACTTCTCTCCATCAAACTAAAAGATCCTCATGGATTAATTTATGGAAGAACTTAACATAATTCATTAGGAATTAAAACTCTACAGTCTTCTGGAAATAATGCAAAGCCTCAATCCAATATAAAAAAATGAAAAAACAATAGCTATTGGACTCTATATAACATGAAGACCAAATACTCACAGGAAAAGAACTTGATGAATTTCTATTTAGTAATTATTTTAACCACTTCCAAGGAGACTATACCTGCTAATGGTAACTTCTTTAATTCAAAAACTGGAAATTTCAAAATCTTCCCAAAATCAGCACCAATAAAGCCTTATCAGTTGATTTACTTTCCGACTCTATCCTTACCTAACTTAAAAATATTAATTAAGAATAAAAAAGAATATAACTCTTAAAATAACTTCTTAAAAATATTATTGATTCCATCAAATTTACCGATCATCTAACAGGAAGATTAAT
>NW_004087668.1:0-2802 GCF_000220395.1 Ichthyophthirius multifiliis
TAAATTAAATTAATATATTAGATAATAATAATTTATTTTTATTAATTATATATTTTAATAAAAGATGTATTATATTAATAAAAATATTTTACTAAAAATTAATTATATATTTATTTTTTATAATTTAATAATGAAATTTAATATTATAATAATTTATATTATATTAATAATTTTTATTTATATAATAATTATTAATATATTATTTTTATTATAAATATAGTATATATATATATATATATATATTAATTATATATTTATTATATATATATATCTTATAAAAATTTATTAAATATTTATTTAATATTTTGTTTTTATATTTTAACATATAATTAATACCTAAAATTTTGATTAATTTAAAAATATATATTATTTATTAAAAATTTATATATATAAATATTTTAAATATTATAATAATTTTTTTTATATTTTAATATTTTGTTAAATAATTTTTATTTATTATTTTAATTATTATATATATTTTTTTAATATATATTTTTATTTAAATTATTAAATTCAATAAAATGTTATTAATGGAAATATTATTTGAATATAATATAATTTTATAATATAAAATAAATAAATTATATAATATGTATTTTTTTATATATATATATATTATTAAAATATATTTTTATAATAATATTTATTTTATATATATATATATTTTTTATTTTTATTTTTTAAGATTAATTTTTTTATTTATCATATATATTTTAATTTTTTCTATTTAATTTAATATTTTTATTTATGATTTTATTTTTATTTAAATATAATTATATATATTTAAAATTGTTTATTTATTTTATATTATTTAATTTTTATTTTATAATATATATATTTTTTAAAAATATTATTTTTTTTACAATATTTTTTTCTTTTTATTTTTTTTTATATTATTTACATAATTTTTTTTCTAAATTATTTTAATTAAATTAATATTTATATATCTTATATTTATTAGTACTATTAATAAGAAAATAATTATGAAAATATGAAAAATATAATATAATACAATAATTTATTTAATTTTATTTTTTTATTATAATGTCATTTTTAATATATATTGTTCTAAATAAATTTTTATAAAATCCTTTTAAAAAGTTTATTTTTTATTAGAAAATATATTATATATTATTTTTAATCATTAAATTTTTTAATAATTCCCATTCTTTTTTGTAAAAATGAAACTCTATAATGAAATATGAAATATATAAATAAGTATTGATTAAATTTTATATTTATTAATTTTTTAAATATTATTTATATTAATTATAGATATATATATATGATAAAAACACACAATACATAATCAACTTATTCATTAAAAATTATTAAGATTCAATAATATTACTTAATTATTTAAAAATCTATATAATTTATATTTATTAGTAAGATAATTATATATAATATAACAAATAAAATATTATTGTATGTCAAAGCTTATATATAGCACAACCCCCTCCCCAGTAGATATTTTATTTGCATACTTATATACCAAAATGTGCTTAGTTAGTATAGAATATTTAAAAATGATAATGTGGCTATATTTATTTGGAATTAAATTTGTTTTTGCGAAAATATATGTAGCTTATAATATGATTAGTATTAAAAATAACAATTTTTTTAAAAAAATTAAATTTTCGAGTTTTTAATGAAAAATATAGGATTTAGTTAAATTACCAAAGATATTATAATTTTTATTATAGATAATGATTATAATTTTATTTTAAAAATATTTAAAATTAAAATATTAATTTAAATATATATTTATGATATTTTTTAATCTAAGTTCATTATTATTATACATAATTGTTAATAATATATATTATTACTTTTTAAGATTTAATTTATTTTACTATTTTATTAGCTAGATAAATATTTTTATAAGTAAATTAAAATATATCTTTTAATAAAATGATTTCAGTAAAACTTAGTTATTGTATTTGTAATTAATATTTTTCATATAAAATATAAAAATTGAATTTTATATCATAATTAGCATTATTCATATTTGATTTATAATATGAAATATTAATATTTAAATAAAATTTAGAATATTTTAAAAAATTAAAAATATTATTAAATTAAATTATTTTATATTATTAAATAATATATTTTTAGTTTTTATATTAAATTTTTGTTTAAATTTTTATAACAAAAAAATAATTAAAATAAATGATTATAATTAAAATTGAAATTATAAAGAAATATAAAAATATATAAAAAAAAAAAATTAAAATATATAACATAATTAGATAATATATTTTTTATTAATTTCAATTTTTATAAAATAAATTAATAAAAAATATAAAGATGGATAAAAAGAAAATTGTTTTTAAAAAGCCTTAAATTCAATATCCTTAAAAGATTATTGAAAAGGAAGAACCTATATATAAGAAATAAAGTAGAATGAATGTTATGCAATAATAAATTTAATCTCAAACATATTTCGAATAAGAATATAAATAAAAAAATTTAGATAATTTTTAATCAGAGGAAGAATAAGATTAATATACGGATTAAGAACAAAGTATGTAATCAGATAACAGTTAGTAGCCTTCTTATAATTAAAAAAAAGAGAAAGATAATAACGAAATAAAAAAATAAAATTCTATTTAATTATAAAAGATAAGCAAAAAAGTATTTCATAAAGAATATCTAATTTATATACAAATGTAAAATAAAAACTATCAAAAAAAAAGGAATAATTTAAAAGATGAAAATATAAAGATTAAAGAAGAAATAAAAAATAAATTTATAAAATATATAAAAAATAGATGATAAAATATATAATATAAATAT
>NW_004087666.1:0-2669 GCF_000220395.1 Ichthyophthirius multifiliis
GTAAAATATTTTTCTTTCTTAGTGTCTATATATATATTTATATCTATAAAAAAATATGAATATTATAATTTTATTCAATTTTTTTATTTTCACATACCTTTAAATTATTTAAATAATATCAATTATATTTTATTAGGTTATATTTTTAAAAATTGAATATTCATTTAGTAAACTTAATGATTTATTTATTAATATGAATTTTAAAAAATATAGATATAAATTGTGTAGAGGAATTTTTATTTAAAAATTATAGATTATCAAAATTATTATAATAAAGTGTGTGTAATGAAGATTTTATAATCATTATTTAAATAATATAGAACAATTTGGTTCTTTCTTAACTCATTGGATAATAACAGTAAACTAATAAAGATAACATTGCTAATAGGTAGAAGTAATGATTTAGATTTGAATTTAAATCATAAAAAAAAAAAAAAAAAAAAATAATAAGATAAGCTTTTTTTGTTATCATTGTTTTATTAAATGTTTTTTTATAATATTTATAAAATTCATATAAATTATATAATAATTCTTTTTATTAGAAAAATAAATAAATTATCATATTATTATATATTTTAAATAATTAGTTATATAATAAAAAATTATGATATTAATAAATAAAGTTTAATATAAATTAAAAATAATATATTAATTTCTATAATATATCATTTTTATTTTTAAACATAAAAATAATTGTATTATATATATATATATATATATATATATATATATATATATATATATATATACATATATATATAGATATATTTACATATATTTACATTTATATTTTAAAATTGCACAAAAATAATAATTAACCCATATAAATTAAAATAATTAAAATAATAGATACATATTAAATTTATATAGATTTTATAATATTAACTATTATTTTATATGTAAAATTTATAATTATATATTAAAAATAAATTATATAAATATTTATTTGATGATATATCGCGTACTCAAGAATTTTATTGAAGACAAATTCTGCAATACTGAAATATTTATATATTTTTATTATGAAAATTAAATAAATATTACAACTCTAAATTTATTTTATATTTTTAAATAATAAAATAATTTTTTTTTTTTAAAGTTTATAAAAAAGAAATGATTTTTTCATTAAATAAAAACAAATAGAAAAAATTATAAAAATATTTATAATAAATTCTTTTTTTATTTTGATAAAAATTATTATATACAATTGGCTAAAATAAAAATATAAATAAATATAAACTAAAATTAATTAAAAAAAAAAAAAAAATGGTTTTAGAAAAAAATATAGAAACTGAAGAAAATGAATAATAATATTAAGGTAATATTAAAATAATAATAAATACAACTATATAAATTATAAAAATTAAAAGAACTCATTTAAGATAGAATAGTCATAAAAAACTTACCTTTCACTTTTACTGAAAAGTAATTGAAAAAAATGGCTTTGAAAATTGGAAAAACTCAAGGCATTAACTTACCTCTCAATAAATAATAAAGCAGAAATAGAGGTTTTGCATTTGTTTAATTTTTAAATATGAAAGATGCATTAAAAGCTGTTAAAGTAAAATATTAAATTATATAAATTTATTTATTGGGATGAGTGGGGTTTATTTATATTTTAAAAAAAAGTAATTAAATGGCCTTGAATTAGAAGGAAGATCATTAAGTGTTTAAATTGCTGAAACATAAAAAAAATTTGTAACTGAAGAGGAAATTAAATAAAAGGAATTAGAAAAAAAAGAAAAAGAAAACAAAAAACAATTAGAAATTGAATAAAATAGATTGAAAGAAAATAAAAATGAAGAAAATTAATAAGGAAACAGAAAAAATAAAAAAATATAAGTAAAATCTATACTTAAAAAATAAAAAGTAAATAACGAATAAGTAGAAAATGAATAAGAAGTATATTACATTTAAATAAATCGATATATAATATATATATATATATATATATATTTAATTTATTCTTCATATTTATAAATATATATATTTTTTTAGATTAATAAAGCAATAAAAGAAATAAAAGAATAATAGAAACTTATTAAAAAAAAAATAAAAAAAGACAAAAAATGAAAAAAATAAAAAATTTGTAATTATTATTATATATTACATGTAAAATTTATAATTTTTCAAAAATTATTAAAAAAAAAAATAATTTATTATTTTAAAAATAAAAATAATTATATAAAAATTTATAAATAAAAATAAAGTTTATATAATTTATAAAACTATATGTTTTAAAAATAATTTATTAAAAATGAAATTTTTATTTTTTTTATCCAATATAATATATATAAATATATAATTTTTTTAAAAATATAAATATTTATTATATATATATATCATAAAATAAAATATTATATTAAATATTTAATAAATATATATATAGACGCTTATGTGTTTAAATAATATTATAATTTTATAAAATTTATTATGAAAATATATTAATTTTTTTATTCATTAATTTATAGTTAAAATAGTTTTTATGAAAATAAAATTATATTAATTATAAATTTTATACTTTATGCAAAGTTTATAAAAGTAAAATGATAAAAATTTAGATAATTTTTTTTTTAAAAAAAGTATTTAAATAATAAAAATAATTTTATTATCTTGAAATAAATTACTTCAAATAATAATAGAAGTATAACTAAGAAAATATTAGTAAC
>NW_004087664.1:0-1845 GCF_000220395.1 Ichthyophthirius multifiliis
AATATTAATTCAACATTTAATTTTAGTCTTTTTTTGTTTATTTCATTATTTTATATAACAAAAATTTAAAATAATCAAATATTTTTTATATCTTATATATGTTTTTGGTTATTTCAGTGAAAATATAAAAATTAAAATTTTTTTTATTTATGAAAATATTATTAAACATAGACCTAACATTTTTATTAAAAAACAAAACAAAACAAAAAAAGTTAATTGAATAAAACTGTGAATAAAATATCAAATATTTTATAGTAGTTTATTTTAATAGCCTATAATAGTTATTAAATATTTTATATTTATACAAACAATCTTTATTAAGAAAATAAATAAAAATATTTAAATTTCAAAATAAATAAAAATAATATTTAATTAAATAAAAAAAAATATATATTTTATTAGAAATAAAATAAAACAAATTACAAAATAAAATTATTATGAATATTTATTTTATTAAAAATAAATTAAATTTTTATTTTAATATAAATATAAATAATTTAATTAAATAATAAAAATATTTAATTATTAAATCTTTTATATTTTTTTATTTTTATTATAAATTTGATTTCATTTTATTCAATTTTATATTATTTTTGAATTATATTTAATAAAATTTTGGTAAATAAATTTTTTATTATATTTAATTATATTTGTATTTGCTTCATTTATTTTAACTTATTAATTTATCTATTTCTATTAAATATTAAAATATAATTTTATTTTTAAATAAAATTATTATTAATATCTTAGTAGAAGATTAAATTTATTGTATCCTTTATTAATTAATAAAATAAAAGTTGAATAATTATATTTTTGAAATAAAATTATTTCATTAAATAATATTTTTACAAAATAATTTGATTAAATTATATTTTTACAAAAAAAGTTGATTAAATTATATTTTTATAAAATATAATTATTGTTTAATATTTTATTTATTTATTAACGAAAAACAAATTCTTAAATAAAATTAAAAATTACAAAAAATAATAAAAAGTTTTAGTTGGAAATAATTATATTAAATGGATATATTAAGCTTACTATTAAATATTTATTAATAACCAAATTACATACAGTAAATGACCTATACCAATAATATTCAAAATAATGAATTATATTAAAATAATTGTAAAAAAATAATATGAATATTATTTTATTAATTTTTATAATAAGTATTTTATGACAATAATCTTATAGTAAATGGAATTTTTAGTTAATAATAAAACTTAATTTAATAAATATATTAATTTATGGCGAATAAAGAATAATTAAAAACATAATTAAATAATTTAGAAGTAAAATATAAAATATAAAATAAAAAACATTTTTTTATTTATTTTTAAATATAGAAAATTTTAATTAATAAAAAAAAATAACACTTAAAAATAAAAATAAAAGAAAAGTTAGGAAACAATATAAAAAAAATCACATCAAGTAAATTTATTGAAAAATAAAATAAAAATTATAAAATTTATATATTTTATATTTTAAATTATTTTTATTTTATAGTGTATTATCTAAGATTGTGGAAAATAATATGAATCTGAAGCTTCTTTAAATTTACATTTAAAAGTAAAACATATTGAAAATATAAATACATAACAGAATGAATAATTATCTTTAATTAATTAATAATAAAATATGATAAATAGACTTAATTCAGAAATTAAAATATAATAATGAAAATAATTATAAATAAAGTCTATAAAAAAATTATAAAAACACACTTAAAATAAAAATAAAATAAAAATAATATATTAATTTTATATTGTATTAATAAAAATAATTTACTTAATGTTTTATATAAATTTTATTTATTATAATTAATGTTATTTATATTTTTAT
>NW_004087662.1:0-1810 GCF_000220395.1 Ichthyophthirius multifiliis
AATTGATATAATTAATTTAAATAATTAATTAATTATTAAAATAAAAATATTTTTAAAATAATGAATTTAATTATAATAAAGTTGATTTTTAAATAAAAATTAAGTTTAATTAATAATAAAATTAAAAATGTTTATTATATATGTTTTTATAAAATAAAATGAAATAAAAAAAATTAATATTTATATTATAATATTAATTAAAAATATATTAAATTTTTAAGTTATTTTAATTATAAATAAACATTATATTTTTTATTTATTATTTTTTATTTTATTTTTATTGAATATTATTTTTATTTGAAAATATTTATAAATTTTTATATTTTAATTTTATTTTATTTTATTATATTTTTTATTTAAATTATTTTATATAAAAAAAAAATTTAAAAAGTATTAAATTAAATGTTAGAAATTATGTAAAATTTATACAAAACATGTTATATAAATTTATGTGAAATCATATATATTTAATTTGAAAAAAGATATTAATTATATAATTTTAAGCAATTAAATGCATATATTTATTTTTATTGAATAATAAAAAAAAATTAGCTTTGTTGTGTTATATATTTTATTTTATGCGGAAATTAAAGAACATATATAAATACTAAATATATTAATAATTTTATTAATATATTTACTTAAAAACTTATATGTAATTAATTAATTTTATATTTTATTAGTCTCCTTTTTAATATATGCTAATTATTTATTATAATTTTTTTATATCAAAAATAAATTATTTCTTATAATTTTTATCAATCAATTTATTAGTTTTTAATCTTAATCATCTTCTTATAAAAATTTATTAATAAATAGTTAATAAACATTTTAATCGTAAAAATAAAAATATTATTTCTATTGTTTTATTTAATATCTTATATTATAATAATTTAATATAATATTTTATAAATTATATTAAGTCTATTATATTGCTTTTACTAAATAATTCCATATTTTTATGTATCATCTTGTTTATTATAATTCTAAAAAGTCTAATCGAAGTTATTTTTTTCAAAATTTTATTTATATAATTAAATAAATATATTTATCTATTGAACTATTAAACAATCATCTTTATTTATTGAGCTTTAAGAAAGAAAGAATCCTCTATTTTATATATCATTAAAAAAATTTTCTTATTATTTATAAATTATTCTAATAATAAAACTAATTATAAAAAAAAATTATAATTTTATTTTATTTAAATATATCATATATCACTTAAAATTGGAGTAAAATAGATAAACTATATATAAAATATAAGACTATAAAAAATATAGTTTTATCTAAAAAATAACAAACAAAAATTAAATTATATTTAAAATATTAATAGATATTTTAAATATAAGTTTTTAATAAATAATATTATTTAAAATTAAAAAACTATAAAAAAATAATATTTTAAACAATATTTATTTATTAAATGTGAAATAATAAAATTTTATAAATAAAAATAAAAAAAAATTAACAATTTTTTAAGAATATTATTTGTATTATAATTTTTCAGACAAAGTTTAATTATTAAAATATCTTAAATATATCTAAAAAAATATTATTATTTTTAATTTTTTTATATATTTTTTTAAAAAATAAATTAATAAAAGTATAATATTAAAATTATTATTTTACAAACTAATAATTAATGGTTTGTATTTTTTAAAAAAAAATTTAAATAAAATTTTAAAATTTAAATAAATATAAAAAAAACAAATAAAAAGAAATATATGTTATAAATATGTTTTAATTAATATAAATTAAATATTATATATATATTTATATATATATATATATTTATTATATATTTATT
>NW_004087660.1:0-1744 GCF_000220395.1 Ichthyophthirius multifiliis
ATATAAAAATATGTAAAATAAAAATGATTAATTTAAAATTAAAAAGGCAAATAATAATTAAAAGAATTAATATAATAAAATTTATTAATTTAAATAATATAAAAATTATTAAAATAATAAATAAATTAGAAAAATTAAAAATAAATATTTAATTTATTAATTATGTATTTAAGATGTTGAGGAATTACAAATTTAATTAAAAAAAATTATTTAAATAAATTAATTCAAACATATATAAAAAGAAAAAAAAATTTTAAAAAAAGGTAAAATTAATTTATATTAATATATATTAATAAATATAAAATATAATAAACATAATAATAAAAATATTATAATATTAAAAATAATAAAAATATATATATTTATTTATTTATTTATTTTATTTTTTTATTTTTTTATTTATTTATTTATTTATTTATTTATTTATTTTTTATAAATAATAAGTTTTGCATTAACATAATATTTTTTAATCAAAAATTATTTTTTTTAAGAAATTTTAATTTTATTTTTTTCATATTTTTTTTTATTTTTTTTAATTATTTTACATAACTTAATCATTAAAAATAATTTAAAAATAAATAATGTTAATATTTTCTGAATTTAGTTTTAAAAAAATTAATATATATATTTATATGTTATAAACATGTAATATATATCATTGATTTATCAATAGAAAACAATTTTTGATTAATATTTATGTCATACATATATGAGTTATTTTTTTGAAATTATAATAATAAAACTAATAATTTGTTTATAAACTTTTAATAATAAAACATATATGGAAATATATAAATTAATTAATTTAAAATTTTATTATTTAATATATTATATAAAAAATAAATATAAAGTAATAAATAATTATATATATAATTTATATATTGCAAAATGAAAATAGAAAAATAAAAATATTATTTTTAAGAAAGTAATCAATATTAAAATCATATAAATACTTTTTTACTTATATAACTATTACAATATATTTTTCTTACTTATTTTTTTATTAATTTATAATTAATTTTAATTTTTGTATTATTGATTATTCTTTTTATAATTTTTTTAAAATCTAAATATATATATTTAGATTGGAATTACTTAATTCTTATTTTCAAAATTTGCATTGTTTATATAATTTAAAAATAATGACTTTTATAATAATTAACATATAAATATTTTATCATAATTTAATACTCTTACTAAGAAAATATTTGATCTAAAAGAATTTATATTTTTTTTTCCTATTAATATAATAATTATAAGATTTTGAAAATAAATAAAAATATGTTAAGAATCAAAGTTATAAATATTTTACATTAACTTAAAAAATAATTAAATAAGCATTAGTAATTTATTAGTAAATAAAAAACATAATAAATTATATTATAACTATAAATAAAAAATCTAAGAATTACGATATGATTGATTTATAAATAAATATATAAACTATTTTATTTTAAATAGTAAAAATAATTAAAAATATATTACTTTTTATGTTAACATGTTAACAATATTTTTTATTTTTTATAAAATAAATTTAATAGATAATTATGTAATGAAAAATATTAAGGTGAGGAAATAATTATTTATGTTACTTAAACAAGATTATTTTGTTGAATTTATTAAATTTTTTGAAAAACAATAAGTTTTTTAATTAATTTATTATTATTATTATATCTAAATAATTTAATTATATTTTAAACATTAAATTTTTTCTAAAAATACTTTTATAAATCATATATAAATT
>NW_004087658.1:0-1280 GCF_000220395.1 Ichthyophthirius multifiliis
TATAAGGAAATATTTTGTGTTCTTTAACAATCCTTAAAAACACTTACAGTTTAGCTTGATTCTGTAAGTACTGTTAATAAGTATGATATAATAAAAATAAAACCTGGTGTATTCAAACTAACAAATAATGGATTTGTTTGTGCTGATTTTCTTTAATAAATAACTGGAAAAGTAATTTTAGACACTAATCCAGTCATTGAATTAACTCAAACAAGTCCTATTTCGATATGTTAATAAGCATAAATAAGAATATCTAGTGTTTCTAATTGTGGAAATAGAAAGTTAAAAGAAATTACTTGGACACTTGTTTCTTCTAATGTAAATACAGCAAATGAAATAACTTAAATAAATGAGTAAATCTAATAATAAAATAATTAATTATTTTTAGAAATACCGCCTTTATAACTGAAAAAATAAGGATAATACTAATTCTAAGTATATGTAGCTACGTAGTTTAACCAATCAGCAACTGCGAATGCAATAATATAAACTTTAGCAGACACTTTGATAGACATAAGGGTAAAATAAAATCCGAATTAAATCTATAGAAGTAGTTTAGTGGATGTAAGTTTGAATTTTAATCTTTTGTAATGTGAAGATGATGGAAAAATATCTTATCATTAAGAAAATGTTTATGAAGTATAAATTAAATAAAATGACAATTTAACTGAATAATTAAATATTGATTCTACATAATAAATTTAAGGAAATTAATTTTAATTTCAAATTTAACCTTTTATTATGAAAGTGAATACAATATATAATATATAAATAATTGTTTCTTTAAAATCTGATCCTAAAATTACTTAATAAATATTATTCCCAGTATAAGTTCTTTCTAGTCCTCCTTTAGTTTAAATTTTAGGGGGAAATAGATAATAATTATTTTCTTAAAGTTTTGATATACAAGCAACAGTAGATGATCCTAATTTATCACCAACTGAAAAAGATTTATTAAAATCAACTAATTATGGAATAAATATAAGCTGGTAATGTATAAACATAAGTGCTGGAGATGATTGTAAAGATTCGTCAAATAATTTAATTGTTTCTCCAAATACATAAAACTTATAAATTAGTATATAAAAGAATGTTTTATAGCCTTATTAATAATACTAATTTAAAATATCAGGAACAAAAGATGGACTAACCGAGTTTGATTAGATAACAATATTAATGGTTGATTATTCCATTCCACCTGTTAATCCTACTATTTCTATTAATAATACATAAAATACAATAAATTTAAACTAAGAAATATTTACTTAATTTGATTGTCA
>NW_004087656.1:0-1061 GCF_000220395.1 Ichthyophthirius multifiliis
TTTAATTAAGTCTTTTTTAATTTTTTTAATTAAAGTTTAAATTTAATATATATTTTATTAAATATTATAATAAATAAATTATTATATATATATATATATATATATTTAAAATATACATTATTAATATAACTTTTTTTTCATATAAAAATAAAAAATTTAAATTTAAATATATTAGTTTTCTTATAAAAAAAATGAAACAAATTCCATAGTAGTAAACTTAAGTTAAGTTAAATTAAGATTTACTTTAAAAATTGTATTTTAAAAAACTTCATATAATTAAATCAAATTAAATAATTCATATTATAAATATAAAAATTTAGAAAAGATGAAAGGATAATAATTGAGGACCGAATGGCAGAAAGATTAGAAAATCATAAAAAAAAAATAATGCATTTTTAAAGTAAAGTATTAAAATAAAAAAATTAAGTTTTAATAATATAGTGATATAAACAATACATTGAAATTTTTAAATGATAACAAGTTAAAATTAAATAATAAAAAAAAAACATAAATATAAATAAAAGGTAACAAAACGAAATAAATAATTAGAAATTCAAATAATAAATGAAGTATTATGTTGAAAACTTTCATAGAGAGTTTATTTATTTTTTTTAAAAAAAAATCTTATTTAAAATAATATAAAAAGTTTAAAAGATATATATAAAACAAGTGAATATTTAAATGAAACAAAAAAAGTTGTGTATTAATATTTTGAAAAATATAAACCAGATTTAGCTAATTTATTATAAAATGTTTTAAATTCATAAAAAAGTTCATTAGAGGCAAAAATATTTAATATAAAAACACATGATCCTATTATAATAAATGAAAACAATGAATTATATAGAATAGAAGAAAAAAATGGTGAATATAAATATGCAATGTAATAAAAAGATTTAAATTATAAAAGCAAAATAGAAAAAACTAAAAACGAAAAAAATGAAAACAGTATAAACTAAAATAAAAATTATAATTCTGATATAAAATAAATTGAAAAAAGTATGATAAATAAAAGTGAAGTTATTTTATAATAAAATAAAAATAGATACAGTTATTAAAAG
>NW_004087654.1:0-1252 GCF_000220395.1 Ichthyophthirius multifiliis
ATTTAATTTTTATGAAAATCTATTTATATTAAGGCTTCTTTATTTTCTTTTTCACATCCCATACTATTATTTTTTTATCGTATCCTCCAGATAATAGAAGGCCCTTTTTTTAAAAAAAAATATTGGGTTAAAAATTAAAAAATTATTTACTTATTTTATTGGGTTCCAACTTAAACCAAATCCTTCTTAAGAATGTCCATATAAAATTAATAAAGGACTTACTTACTCATTATTTACTTATGTAGAGTCAAAAATATGAACCTTTCCTGAAGTAAGCTTTGATGCTATTATATTAGGTTTTTAAGGCATATATCTAGCTCTATTTGATTCTCCTTCATGAAGGATTTTAGTTTCGATTTCAATTTTGTTTTACCCTGATGCTAAACCCATTTATCCGATTTCAGACGCATCTAATTAATATTCTGTTATATCTATTGGAGTATTTTCTAATGGAAGTTTTACTTTACCTATTATTAAGTATTCTTTATCTTAATCTGAAGTATGTGTTGTTATTAATAATTTATGTATTGAAAAATTTCCTTCATCATCACTTTTAATTTTAATTTAATATTTTTTTTTAAAAAAAAACTATTTTGTTAATTCTTACATTTAATTATCTGGAAACCATTATATTGACATGGAAGGCCATTCTAACTCGTGTGTAAGTAAATTATCATATAAAAATGGTGTATTCCTTTTCCATATTTTATATTCTTCATTTATTTATTAATTATCATCTATTTCTACTCGTTATTCTTTAATTTTATTGATTTTATTCTTAAATATATTTTTAAAACTCTGATTATAAATAAATAAATATATTTTAAAATAAATAAAATATCAATCTTCAACAACAAATCCACTTAAACTAGATTATTCGTTATCTTCTAAACTTGATTCACCCGAACTTAATTTTATTTTATATTTCTTAGGCTAACCGACTGCTTTTTTATTAGTTTAACCCTTTTATATTCCTTTTTTACTTTTTAAACTTTTTCCTTAACTTTTTTTTAATACTACCAATAAATCACTTTTTTCATCTTCTTTTTAATTTTAATTGCTTTCACCATTTTCTTCCTCACCTTCGTCTTCAGCATCTTCAAGAATTACATCATCAAGATTTTTATCAAATTTAACTTCTTTTTCTGATTTAGTTTTATTAATTTGTTTTTTTTTTCCTATAGCTTCCAATTTATTACTAGAATCTGTAAACATTTTATTATAATTTTTCGTTACTGCTGTTTTACATTAG
>NW_004087652.1:0-1275 GCF_000220395.1 Ichthyophthirius multifiliis
TTTGCATCTAATAGAGAATTATGGATACCTATAAAAGGCAAATCTAGTCAAATAATTAATATTTGTATAAATATGACTTCATTCGTATGTCCATATTTAAATAATTTTGAATTATAAGCCTAAAACTATGATGATTATTTTGAATAATTAATCGAATCTGAAAGATGCTTATTGAATGATCCTTTGTTCCCCGATGTTATAGATTAAATAGAAATTACTTAAACAAGTATCCGATATTTAGTCTGGAAACTCGAACTATTGGAATAAAAATGCGGTCAATCATTATAGCTTTTAAGCGGCTTTATTTTAGATAATTATGGTGTTAATAAAGATGTAGAAAAAGACGTTAAAAGAATTATATATAAAAGAACATAAGAACATCTTACATTAATAGTTACATAAGAAGTAAATATATATATGTTGTATATATATAATTATTATATATATATATATATATATATATATATATATTATATATATATATATATATAGGGTTCTGATATTCTTGCGGATATATAAGAATGTATAGCCAGTTCATTAAAATAATAATTTGTAAGTTTATAAGAAATAATGTAGAATATAAATAATTATAAACGCGAAATCGGAAAAGTTAAACTAAATAAACTTTTTATTGAAGGTCTTCCAAATTATGTTCGAGAACTTTTCTGGTATAATTTGTTATAAATTGAAATGTAAGTAAAAAAAGATGAATAATTAAAGTAAATAAAATATATATACATAAATAAATACATAATATATATATATATATATATATATAATTATATTTAGTATTAATTTTAATGATGAAGAAATAGTCTTTAAAAGTTATATATACTACAAAAACATGAAATAATATACTGAATATATTGAAAATTACATATAAAGTGAAAAACAAGAAAATCGTATTCATGGATAAATAATCGAATAATAATACCGAAATTTACTAACTGCAATTTACAATTACCTAGAATTAAATTAAATAAATATCAAAAACAGTGGTGATTCAATAAAATGGGTTTTTCGTTTAGCCCATAAAATTCTTATAAGCACTAAATATAATTATTTAAATAGTTCCGAAAAAATATAACATCTAGAAGGTTAAAATATTGACATAAATAATCCTTCTAAGGAAGAATCTTATTGTTTTTGGTGCTTTGTGTCTTTATTTAAGGAAATATATGAAGATTTATTAACTTAAAACATCCCAAGTGTTAGTTTGAGAGTTGCTAAGGGTGTTTGGGTATGCTAAAAATTACTAAAATAAGATTTAAAAGA
>NW_004087650.1:0-1033 GCF_000220395.1 Ichthyophthirius multifiliis
TAAAATTAAAAAAAAATAATATTTAAATATATTTATATTTATATTTATATTTATTTATATTTATATTTATATTAAATTAAATTTAATTAAATTAAATTAAATTAAATTAAATTATATATAATTTTCAATAAAATTAAAAAATTATTCAAACATTATATCATATAATATAATATTAAAATAATATCTAAATATTAATTTAAATAAATAAATTAAATATAATATAGAAATTTTAATGTAATTTATTCAAAATATTAAATAAGATAATATATACTCTCATAATAATTTTTTCTTTTAGCATGTAAAAAAAAATATATCATTTATATTATATTTTTTATTACTTTTTACAATATTTTTCTCTTTTTTTTTATTTATAAATTATATTTCCAAAAAAATGCGAGAATAATGTATATTTTCTTTTTTGCATTTAATATTTAAAATATAAAAACCTTATTTAAATATAATATCCTTTTTTGTTATTTTTTATTAAAATGCAATTCTTAAATAAAAATGGATTAATAATTTTTTAATTTTAATTGATTTTTTAAAAGAAATTTTAGAAAAAATAAATTTTTATAAAGTATTATTTATATTATATAAATTATAGGATTTATAATTTGATTAAATTTATTTATCTAAATCTGATAATGATGTAACCATAGAAGAATTAAAAGAAAAGTTAAAAAAATTTATTAATAGCTTGTCCATTTTTATAAGAAAAGCAGAGGATTTATTGGAATTGAGTACTCTTTAAATTATTGGATCAAAAATAGCAAAGAAGTACATGAACGAATATATTTAAGAATGTATAAATAAAAACGATTATTAGAATAGAATATAAAGAGAAGAAAAACTATGTGAATCAATCGATGTATTAACAGAAATACAATTATAATTTACAAAATCATAATTACATAATATATAAGCATATAAAAGTGTATTTAAAATAAAAATAAAAATATATTATATTTAAAATTAAAAATATTTTAAATAAGTTTTTATATCCTGAATTATTATATGAAGACTAAAATATTTT
>NW_004087648.1:0-1009 GCF_000220395.1 Ichthyophthirius multifiliis
ATATTTTTATAAAATTACTTTTTAATATATTTATTTTACAAATATAAATTAATAATAATATTAAAATTTTTAAAATATATATATTTATTAAATTATTTATTTAAAAATAAAAATTTATTTATTTTATTAATAATTTTTAATATTTTAAATTATATAAATGTATTTTAAATTCAATTATATCGGATTTAATCTTATATTTATATATTTATTTAAATAATCGTTATTTATTATATGTAAATATATACATTATTAAATGTATATTTATTTTAATATATTTATTTTTTAAAAATCTTATATTTATTTTAAAAAACATTTTATTAATGTAAAAATAAAAACATTTTAATTTTTTATAATTTTAATTTTTAAAAATTATTTTTTATTTTATTCTAATTTAATATAACAAAATATTATATAAGAGTAAAACTATTTTTTTAAATAAATAAATTTATTGTGAAATTATACGAAAATTTTTATATTTGTATCTCTATAAATAGTATTAAACATTTTTAAAGAATTAATTCTATTAATCACAATTCTTAATTATATGTTTTAAAATTTAAATATAATATTAATTTAAGATATAAATATTATATTTTTTATTTATAAAAAAAATAATTTAATGAATATAATATAGATATATGTTATAAAGTAGAAGATATAATAAATGTAAAATATTTATTTTTAAAGAGCAGAATATGTTAAAGATATTGAAATTAATTTAAAATATAAATTTGTTGTTTTAGTATAATTAATTATTTTAAATTAATAAAAAAAAAAAATTAAAGAAACTAAATATAAAAGAAAGCAAAGCAATTAAAAAATTATTTGTTCATCAATTTTTATAATTATTCTTTTATATAAAAAAATATTTAAGAAATTATACTACTTAAAAAAAGAATAAATTTAATGTTTGTTACTAAATATGAAAAATAAAAATAAAATAATTTATAAATAAAAAGTAATAATTTAATAATAATGAAATATATAAAAAAAAAATATATGAATATAT
>NW_004087646.1:0-1015 GCF_000220395.1 Ichthyophthirius multifiliis
TAATTTGTTTAATAAAATATAAATATTTAATTTTTAATTTTATTAATAATATTTATACTATTCAATTATTATTATTATATTAATAAAAAAAGAAAATAAATTAATTTAAACTTTATTAAAAAATTAATATTTAAATTAATTAAAAACTAATTTAATATTTATTTATTTTTTAATTATTTTAAAAAAGCGAAATACAATATTTTTTAAAAGAAAATATATGAAATTAAAATTTATTAAAAATAAAATTTAATATTAATTTAATTTTTAAAATATGAATTAATTTTATGTATATTAATAAAAATTCAAAAAATAAAAATTTAATATTTATTAAAACAATACATTAAATTTTATAAAAAAATAAATATAAAAAATAAAATTATTTGATTGCTGTATATTTCCATAAAAAAAAATGTGTATATATTAACAAAAATAAGATTAAAGAAATATAAATATATATATATGCATATATTTAGATATATTATAAAAAATATATATTTAAATATATCTCATTTAATATTTAGAATACTATGATCTTATTTTTATATTGGTAATTAAATAACTATATATATACTTTTAAAATAATTTTTATCTAAATAAAATTATTACTTAAAATTTAATCCTAATAAACAAAAAAAATTAAACAAACCATTTCTAAAAAATCTAACAATTTAAATAAAGTTATTTAGAAATAATAAATAGAATAAATATAAAAAAAACATTATATCATTCCTATTTAACTTTAATTAAATTATTACTCTAATATTAATATTCATTAATATTATTAGTTTTATTTTACAAATTTTTTAGGGTTTTTCTTATTCTTCACTATTACAATTAATATTATATATTTTTTAGAATAAAATTTTTTATAAAAATAATTTGCTTTTTCCCAATATTAATTTTTTTATAATTCTAACTGTTATTATTATTATTATTATTATTATTATTATTATTATTTATATTATTGTTATTTTTTTCATTATTAATTAATTTTTCATCATTAATTATATGATAA
>NW_004087644.1:0-1200 GCF_000220395.1 Ichthyophthirius multifiliis
CTAAACATGAATTTTGTCTAAAAACGCGGTGCTAGACATGCTTAGCAAGTTTATTATCACAAGTAGAACATCCAACAGATATATCAGAACATGCAAAACAAGCTTATTAATAATTCAAGTTATCATAATTATGAACAGGACATCCACAATCAGGCACAACTCTGTTTTCAAAACATGTTTCACAATCTGTTGCATTAAAACAAGTTACACATTTAGCTAAACAATTTTCACATTTTCTATTTGCCGTATTACCCCATTTGCCTGCAGGACAATTATTTACACAATAAAAACCATCTAAAAAACGCGGTTCTAGACATTTATAGCAAATTTCTCTATTACAAATCGAACATCCAACAGATATATTAGAACATGCAAAACAAGATCTTTAGTAAATCAAGTCATCATAATTGTGAGCAGGACATCCACAATCAGGCACAACTCTATTTGAAAAGCAAGAGTCACAATTTGTTGCATTAGAACAAGTTGCACATTTAGCTAAACAATTTTCACATTTTCTATTTGCCGTATTACCCCATTTGCCTACAGGACAAGGATCTAAACATGAATTTCTGTCTAAAAAACGCGGTGCTAGACATGCTTAGCAAGTTTTATTATCACAAGTAGAACATCCAACAGATATATCAGAACATGCAAAACAAGCTTATTAATAATTCAAGTTATCATAATTATGAACAGGACATCCACAATCAGGCGCAACTCTGTTTTCAAAACATGTTTCACAATCTGTTGCATTAAAACAAGTTACACATTTAGCTAAACAATTTTCACATTTTCTATTTGCCGTATTACCCCATTTGCCTGCAGGACAATTATTTACACAATAAAAACCATCTAAAAAACGCGGTTCTAGACATTTATAGCAAATTTCTCTATTACAAATCGAACATCCAACAGATATATTAGAACATGCAAAACAAGATCTTTAGTAAATCAAGTCATCATAATTGTGAGCAGGACATCCACAATCAGGCACAACTCTATTTGAAAAGCATGTGTCACAATTTGTTGCATTAGAACAAGTTGCACATTTAGCTAAACAATTTTCACATTTTCTATTTGCCGTATTACCCCATTTGCCTGCAGGACAGCATTTACACATGAATTATCATCTAAAAAAGTGGCTCTAGACATGTTTAGCAAGTTTTTTTATCACAAGTAGAGCATCCACAGATATATTAG
>NW_004087642.1:0-1386 GCF_000220395.1 Ichthyophthirius multifiliis
AAATAATATATATAGTTAATGAAATTAATTTATTTAATAATAATTAGACCGAAAAAAAAAAATTTAATAAAAAATACATATATAAAATATTAACAATATACATAAATAAAATAAAATAAAGATATTAATAGAGATTAATTAGATAATAATAGATAAAAAAAAACATAAAATAATTTATAAAAAAAAATATTTTTTAATAAATATTTTTTTAAAAGATATTATTTTTATTGATTAATAGTATATTTAATCGTTAATAATTTATATGCTTTAAAATTAAAAGATTAATTTATTATAAATTAAAAATATTATAATAAATTTATTTTTATCGTTTCTTAAATTATATAATTAAAAATAAATATAAATTTATGTTTTATTTTTATTTTATTTAATATATAATTATATAATTAGTATATTTATATATTTTTTATTTTTAAATATAAATTTATATTTTAATTTTATTTTTATATTTATGCAATTAGTAAATTAAAATTTATTATTTTTTAAAAATAATCAATATAAAATTAAAATATTATTAAACAAATAGCTAAAAATATATAAATACTACATAAAATTTTATAAAAAAAATATAAATATTCATATATTAAAGTAAAGAAAATAAATATTTCATATATATTTATACGAAAATATTTGTATATAATTTATTTATTACTTAAATAATTTTTTTTAAAATATATAAAAAATATCATGTTTTAAAAACTAATTCTAATAAATATCTTAATATTTGTTGTTTACGCTAATTTTTTAAAAACTTAAAATGAGTGCACTTATGGATGTATATAATGTGATTAATCTGGAGAATGTTAATAATGTTAAGAAGGTTATTAATTAGATTAAGAAAGTAAATAATGCTTAGAAATCGCTACTAGAGTTTTAGACAAAGTTTAAAACTGTTCTGATAAAGGATGTACTAAATATTCTGTAGATAAAAGATGTTTAGAATGTGGTGAAGGTTATTATGATACTTAAAAATATGAATATGGTGCTAATTCAAGGAAATAATGTTAAAGTTGTTAAAGCTTATTTCCTAATTGCTCTATATGTGATAAAGATAGACGCAAAGTAAATGATGGCCTCTATTAATATTGTGCTTATAAAAATATGTTTTTATTAAACCTATGATCCTAATCTATTAAAATGCGATGATGGATGTGGTAATAAATGTATTTTTAATGGAATGTGTTATTAATGCAATAAAGGTTATCATGAAATAGTAAAATATAAATAAAATTCTTATAGATAT
The DNA here is from genome assembly GCF_000220395.1 of Ichthyophthirius multifiliis. Classification (NCBI taxonomy): domain Eukaryota; phylum Ciliophora; class Oligohymenophorea; order Hymenostomatida; genus Ichthyophthirius; species Ichthyophthirius multifiliis. The sequence goes on from NW_004087642.1 coordinate 1,262, forward strand.
ACATTATGTATAAAATTTTGTACTGCTATAAATGATTGTCTAGATTGTGAAGATATTAATGTATGCACAAAATGTAAGGATTATAAAAAATTTAATATGGAAAAAAAACTATGCTAATGATACTA
>NW_004087640.1:0-2535 GCF_000220395.1 Ichthyophthirius multifiliis
TTTATTATTAATTAATCTTTTTATATGAAAGAATATAATATTTATACTTTTTAACTAAAATTTAGAATTTTTTGAAAATAAATTGAAAAAAATATAAAAAATTCCAAAAATTTACTTGAAAATAGTTTTACTAAAGACATAAATCAGAAAATTCATAAAACAATCTAAATTAATGTCTTTGTAAATATATTAATTAAGATATATAAAATGGCATATTAAATATATTTAAATATCATATATATGGATTATAACCTAAATATAAATTAAATTGTTCATATAGATTTACTTTTCTTTTAAATTGTGCATGTTCATCAATTAATAAAAAAAAAATCAATAATTTTTATTGCATAGGATAAAAAAAAAAAAATTACATGTTTCTTCTATACATTATATAAAACCTTGTTTTATTATTTAATATAGTATTTTATTATTTTAATAAAGAAGTAAAATATTTTTTCTCCTATATATAAAGAGTTATTTTTCCTATATAAACAAAAGATTATATACTTAAAAATATAAAAATATAACTATATATAAAAAATTAATATTCCTATATAAACGAATGTATATAAACTTTGAAAATATACAAATATATATAAAATTTATTTTTACTATATAACCAAATAAATATATATTAATAATATATATAAATATATATTATATAATATATAATATTTATCTATATATAAAAATTTTATTTTTATATATAATATTTCACTATATATATAAATTTTATATTTATATATATATATATTCTGTAAATTTTGAAAAATAAATAAAAAATTATTTTTTTACTAAAATAAATAAAAAAATCTTGTTCATCCCTTAAAATTTTTAATTTCTTAAAATATAACTTTTATAACACCTTCATTTACCTAAAAATTCTAATAATCGTTCAAAAAAGCCATCAAATCTTCTTTTTTAACCTTAAAAACATCAATTACACCTATATAATCATAAAAAGAATAGCAATCAAATCCTAAAATAGCTTCAAAAGCCAATAAACTCTTCCAAACTTAATTTTTATTTTTAAACTAAAACACATCTAAATTTTCCAAAAATTACCTTTAAAAAATCCCTTTTATTTTTTCTCCAAAAATCTTCATATTTATTACCTAATCTTCCATTTTTTCATTTACAAAAACCTCCTAAACACAAAAAATACACTAATCAAAAAAGTCATCTCCCAAAGCTAAATTTTAGTATTTTTTTACAAATAAAAAAGCCTAAAAACCTTCTCTATATGCCAAAACTTCTACTATATCTTTAATAATATTCCCTTTAAGCATTTTTTATTTATTTTTGAATATTTTTTGACCTATTAGACACTCACTTTCATTCAAAACTCTCGAAAAACTACCTTTTTAAGTCTCTTTTTTAGTTAAAAATTGCCTTTATTTTTCTAGAAATTCTAAGCTTTTTCCTATATTTATTAAGGAAATATTCTTTTTTATTAAAAATTCAAAAACTTCCAACTTAAGTTTAAAAAATTCTAAAAAACTTAATTTTTATTCTATTTATTTTTCAATTTATTTTTCCCATTCGAAATTTAGCATTTCCTCAACTAATTCTTTTCCATAAAAGCAAGTTTTTTATAACATTTCCTCACTTTTTTCTTCCCCAAGTTCCCTCCCTACAGTTTAAAAAGTAATTTTTTCTTAAAAAAACTCCATTTAATTCACATACTAATTGATCTAAACATCATTATATTAAAAAAGTTATAAAGCCTAACCAAAAATGGCTATTAGACATTAAAAAACTTAACCAGAAACAATTAAATTGGGTATATATGATATTTATTTGCTTTATACTTTTTAGCCACATGTATATTCTAAAATAAATCGCTTAAAAGAACATAAAAACCATTTATAATCTTATATATACGTATTTTATATAATTTATTGGTATATTTCGCTATTTTCTTATATAAATTTTTTAATTTAATCCATAAAAATTTCTATATTTTCTTCCAAATTTTTTTCTTAAAATTTAAAATTTTCAAATTCATTTAAACTTTCGTTTTAAAATTTATCCTTTTTTTCTAAAATAAAAAACTCTTTTTAAATATTATTTTTCTATCTTTTTTTTTCCATTTTTCCTTTTTTCTAAAAATGTAAATCTAAATTTTTCTACCTTCCAAAATCACTTATTTTAGGCAATCTTACCTCCTTATATGGACTTTATACCGATAAAGGATTCTATATAGCCCATAGTCTAGACGGAGGAACAGTTTTTGAACTTTATAATAGTTTTTAGATATCTAGAGTGGTATTTAGATTAATTATTTAACTTAAATTATCCTTTTGTTCTATTTATGGCATTTTTTATGTTTAGGGGGAAAAATTTTAAGTTAAATGAGGATCTTTGACTATATTTAGAAGGTTTTATATCACTAATTACGGAAAAATAGTATTTTAAGATGCAATTATATATTTTTTTATAATAAATTCTTTAAATTTTTAACTAGAATTTTATTAAGAAGGTATTAAACTCATTTTTTTTATTTTTTTTATGGTTTTTTTATGTTTTATTTTT
>NW_004087638.1:0-1059 GCF_000220395.1 Ichthyophthirius multifiliis
ATTCAGGTGAGTATAAAGATTGCTTTATTATTTTAATTGTAATGATAAATTATCACTTTTTATTTACTGTTATATTAATTAGATTTTTCACAAACATGTAAACTGAAAGCATTTATATATTAAAAAAGAAATATTAAATAACAAAATTAATAATATTGATAAATATACTTTCTTTAATATACATATTTATTTTTAATTATTATATTATCTTTTTACTTATCTTTACAAATGAAATCGATTATAATAATTATTATTTAAATTCAAATTGTGTAAAAGATAAAAAACATTTAAATGATACTTTAATTTTTAATATTCTGTATATTGTTTAAGATATTGTATGGATGCTTAAAACTGAAATACTTTTTTTAAAGCAATATGAAAATAGTATATATCCCTAATTTTAGGAAAACTATTATTTTTAATTATAAGAATTAAATAATTTAAAGAGTCCTTCGTTACATAGTGAAAAAATGAGAGAAAGCTTATTATTAAGGGAAAACATATGCTAAATCTGCTTAGAATAACTTCATAGCGAAGAAAAAGTAATTATTTTAAAATGTACACACAGTTTTCATAATTAATGTATAAGGGAATGGATTTAAATAAAAACTACATGTCCTTCTTGCAGATAAAACATAATTTGAATAAAATTTTAATATTTTTTTAAAATTAAATTAAGATAAGATTTTTTTTATATATAAAATAATTATGTAAATATTATACAAACATATACAATTATATAAATATACTTTTATTATCGTATATATAGTTATCAATATAATAATATAATTTTAACATTAATATAAATAGTATAATTATTTTTATTCATGATAAATAAACATAAAATACAATAATTATAAATATATAAACTTAAAAATTAACATTGTTTATGCTATAAAAATTCAAATCTAAATTCTAAATTTTTACTTTAAAAACTAGGTAGAAATAGATTGTTTTTATTATTAAAAATTGAAAATATATTAAACATTCTTAAATTTTCTTATATTCACTTTTATTATAACTAATTTGAATACATATTAATTACAATTATTTTTAATC
>NW_004087636.1:0-1127 GCF_000220395.1 Ichthyophthirius multifiliis
ACAAATTTTTTTAAATTTGCAAAACTACGGTATATTTTTAGGGCATATAATAATTCCATCATATCCTTTAACTTACATATTTTCTAAATTTTTTGAGCAAACAACTGTTTATTTTCCTACATGAATAGTCACTAATTATCCGTTAGAATTTATAGCATAAACCTTAAATTTTTCGATTATTCACATAATAAGTATCTTTTATTAAAGAAGAGTTAAAACATTTCGAATCAACTCCATATTAAATTCCGTACACTTATTGTGTTTATACTGAGTGTTACATATTTTAAATATTCCAGCATTCCTTATATTAATAAACCTAAAGTGTATTACAATTAGGTTCATTAAATTAATCAGCAATACAAATTGAAGCCCCAATATGGGAGAAATCACATAAATTTTAATCTTTTGTAGGAATACAAAACTCATTTTTAGTACAATTACATTAACCAGTGACGTGTTGACAGCCTGCTGCTTTCCCATAGAATATTTCTTCCTCCATAGATTCTTTTATTTCCTCATAGAAGCCAGTGTCTCTTAAAAGATTGGCTGTAAAACCACTAAAATATGACTATACAGATTATTATTATGAATTCATATATTCGCTATTGATTATTGTGTTTTTCCAATGTGAATTTATAGAACCTGGGCCTCCTAAATTTTCAAGAGGCACACCAGTTAAGGCAGGACAATTAAAATATTTTCGAGCAAACTGCAAAACTTTAGGCGTTTTGAGAAATAAAGTATCTATTCCCCTTAATTTTTTTTTGAAAGTAGGTTCAGGATAAAGACTTTTATCAGATTATATCCATAAAGGTATTGAATGTTCTGAAAAACCCAAAACATGAGTCATTTCATGGATAACTATTTCTAATATATCTTAAAATATATATTTTTCATTTAAATTTTTTTCTTCTAATTAACCCAAATTAAAAGTAATTTAACCATGAGAAGGTCCTACCTTATACAGAAATTAACAATTACTAGCAAAGGCTACAAAAGATAATTATTTATTATTTAGATATTATGCATATATATGTAAATCAGAATCTTTTCCTTTATCTTTGTCTATTTAAGGAATTATAACTTCTCCACATTTTTCATAATCGGAATTATATCTCATTTGCTTC
>NW_004087634.1:0-2685 GCF_000220395.1 Ichthyophthirius multifiliis
AAAATAATCTATATTAATAACTTCTTCCATCTGTTTTGGTTTAATTTTTAATAAAATATAAAGAATAATTATGATTTACTTAATTAATCTTCAGTAATATAATAAATATTATAAATAAATCATATATTTTTTACGTCCTTTTATAATTATTATGATAATTATTTATCTTTATTTTTATATTAAACTTCCTAATTTAAAATAAACATTATAAAAAGTTAACAATTAAAAAATTTACATCCTTTTTTTATTTTAAAAGTTTTATAACTTAAGAAAGTAAAAGTATGGAATATTACTTCCTATATTAAGTTTATTAAATATGAAAACATAATAAAAAATTAAATACAACTATCTATTTAATAGTAAAATAATTAAAAATAAAAAATAATATTTTAATTTTTTTAAATATAATGAAATCTAATTAAATATTATATTTATATATATTTGTAAATTAAAATTATAAAAATTAATAGTTTATATATAATTTTTAATAAAATAATTATTATTTACATATTATATTTATGAACTCTGTTTTGTAAATAATTATTAAATCAATGATTAAAAAAGTAATTAAATAAACATTCTATTTCACATAAAAAAAATGAAATAAAACTGTAAAAAATATAATATTACTTTCTTTTTGTTTAACTTATTTAAAAAGTAATTAAAATATTAAAAATTTACGCAATCCTAAAATTATTTTAGCAATTAATTTATTAAAATATTTACACACTTATTTTTTTAATAAATTTAATTAAAAAATATATAAATTTAACAATTACATTCTATTTTATTTTTTTAATTTATCTAAAAAAGAATGTGTTTACGTTGCTCTTTATTATTAAAGGTATATATTTATTAAATTAGTAGATGTATTAAGTATTTACTTTCTATTTTTAATTTAATAATAAATCTTATGATTATTTTACAAACTATTTTAAAATAAATAATTTTAATTTAAATTTAAAAAATATAAAAACAATTACAGGCTTTTTAATTTCATAATTATGTTTTGATAATAATTTTTTTGTAACTTTGATTTCCTTAGAATCGATAATTTAAACTAATAAAAAATATAAATAGTTTACATCCTTTTCAAATTAAGTCTCATAAAAAATAAAATTTTAATAATACTGTCTATATAAATTAATTTTTATTAAATAAACTTTTTTTCTAAAATTTACTTTCTTTATTATAAAATCAAATGATTAATTTTAAATAAAATATTACTTTCTAATTAAATATAATTAATTAAAATAACAAAAATTTATACGCTCTATTTTTGTCATAATTAATAATAAAATAGTTATAAATATTACAGTCTGCAATTCAAATAAAAGAAAAATTAAAAAATTATTAATAAATATTAATTTGAACGCACTATAATAAAATTATTAAAAAATATAAAATTCTTAATATATATATATATATTACTATCTTATTTAAATAATATATTAAAAATTCATAAAAATTCTCAGAATTTATACTTATTCCTATTTAATTTAGATTCAGTAAATATAAATATATAAAATAAAATTCAATTTAACTACATTCTAAAATAATATAAATTAAATTTTGTTTACAAACTAATATATTTACTGACTATTTTTTTAATATAAAAACTTATTATAATAATATGTTGTATAATTTACATCCTAATATTAAGATAAATTCAAATTAAAAATATATATATTTCTTTATACTGACTAATTTTAAAAACATATTAGATTATATATTAATTAATTAAAAAATATTCTTACTAACTATTTTATAATTGAAAATTGCTATTTTATTATAAAATTACATACTTTTTTTAAAAAGAAATATTTTATAAAAAATGTATTTATATTTTACTGTCTTTATTTAAAAAATAATTGAGTTAGATAATTAAATAATAATAATGAAACCCCCTATTTATAGTTTTTTTTAATTATATAAAATTATAGAAATCTTATTTTACAGACTGAATTAAATAATTTTTTAAAATGATTTTAAAAAAATGAATTATATTTAGTCATACTGCCTATAAAAAAAAGGAATATTAAAATTAAAGTTTAAGAGAATTTTTCATACAAGCTATTTATAAAATTAATGTGTAAATATTGTAACATTAAAAATTTTTACTAGCTTAAATTAAATAGGATAAATAATTTATAATAATTCAATATTTACGCTCTTATTTATAAAAATTAAATATTTAAATAAAATGTTTGATATAAAATTTAAAAATTAATTGAAATAGTATGTATACATTAATTAATACGCACTTTTTTAAAAAATAATTTAGTTTATGTTAAAAACTATATTAGTTATTTACTTTCTTTTATAAAATAATAGACTGGCATATTTTTATAATTATCTTACAATCTTTATTTAAATATTTATAATAAAATAATAAATAAGTACACACTATATTTTAAAATAATTATAAATAAAACATATTTAAATATCCAAAATAATTTATACAGTCTATTAATATCAGTCGATATATAATAAGTAAAAATATTATCTTTACATCCTATTATTAATTAGAAAATAATAATACAAATCATATTTACAGACTATTTTATAAATAATATAATAATATACTTTTAGAAATAATAATTTTTACACACTATTTAATAAATTTAATTTCTTAGAGTTATTAATATAAAATAATTAATAATACAGACTTTTTTAAGTAAATAA
>NW_004087632.1:0-2084 GCF_000220395.1 Ichthyophthirius multifiliis
AAAATAAATAAAAAAAATAAAAAATAATATATATAATTATATATATATATATATATTTAATAATAATATTATTTATATCATTCTTTTTCTTACAATATACTTTATTAATCATTTTACAATAATTTTTACTATATTTTTTTTTATTTTCTATTTTTTATAAATTTCCATATAGTAATTACAACAATACTCACAATTAAAATAATAAAAACACTTACTATAGTAATAATTATAATTTTTAATAATTCATTTTTATTATTAGGATTAAATATATTATTAGGCTATGAAATAGATTCAGCCAATCCTAAAACAAATATTTTTATATTATAATAATTAATATTAATAATTACCTATTTATTTTAAAGAAGAAGAAAAATGAGAAACATATTATCTCATAAAAACTTCTCTTAATATAATATCTACGCCTGCATCTCTTAATTCATCACTTATTGAACCTTCTAAAATTTCACAATCTCCTTTTTCTAATGTAATTGAATAAAATTATTTAGAAATAATATATTCAATTAAATTCCCTTTTATGTTTTTAGCTTTAAAATTAAATTAGGCATCTTATTTTCACATTAAAATATAAGTCTGTATTCTTGTTTAGATTAATCCTGATTAATATTGTTTTCGCTTACATATTTATAAACTGAATATTATTTTTCCAAAAATCAGCAAAAGCCTAATAATATTTATTAGTAAAAATAATCTAAATACTTCCAGAATCTATTAAACCATTTATATTACCTACTTATATGGTAAAGTCTCCAATAAAAGCACATTCAAATTAAATTACACATCTATCTTACAAAATAACATTATGATACTTAGTATAAGCATTTGCTTTTATTTTATCTTAAAAAAAAACTCCCAGCATCAAATATGAGTCATTTTATTAAAAACCCAAATAAAACGAAAAATAAGCATCATTTATGATTTTTTCGTTAAATAAAATTTCTAAAAAATTCTAATTAATTTGTCTATTATTTTAATCTCCAAAAAGGATATTAAGTAACTAACCCAAAAAGTCCATCTTACTAATAAATATATATATATATATATATATATATATATATATATATATATATATTATATAAAATATATTCTAATGTTTATTTAATAAAAAATATTTTCTAAACTACCTTCTTAATCATTAACTTTATTTTACTAATACAATATAATATTATACATTTTTAAAATCTTTAAAACTTACTTCTACATTAGTTAGCAAACATGAATCATTTTATTCGCATTAGTAATAATTTTTCAAACCCTATAAAATTAAATAAGAAATAATTAATTATCAATTATTTATTACAGATTAAGGACATTCTATACAGTCTTTAGATGGCAACCAAAAAATATCAGAACCAGTGTCAAATACAACTTTATAAGATTTTCTTTTTATACTAACATTTATATAACCCGAGTATAATAATTGCTAATAGTTTTCTTATTACTATATGTTATTGTCACGTAAAAAACGTCTTTTTTAGTTTATTCTTTTAATTTCTCTTTGTAGGTTAATAGTGTAAATTTATGAATCCAAAAAACCAAATAAAGTTTTAACTATAAATATTATTATTATTAAATAATTTAACACATATATTTTAAATTTTTTATATTTTTTGTTTGTTTGTGTATTATATATTTTTTTTTAAATTAAAATATAATATTATAAAATAAAAATTAAAATACTAAATTTTTTAAAATTAATATTATATAAAATATATATATTTTGTAAAAAATTTAATGTATTTTTTTTTTAATATTATATATAAATATATAAATATATATATATATAAAAATAATGTAAATAATTTAAAAAACTTAATAAAAATAACTGTATAATTAATTATATTTTTATTTATAAAGTAAATAAAAAATTTGAATAAAAAAATAAAATTCTTATTAAATAAATTAATATAAAAATTAAATATAATAATTTCACTATATTCAGCAATTTAAAAGAAAAAATTAAATATAAATTAATACAAATATGGAGAAAAAATAAGTTATTAAAAATATAATATATATATATATATATATATATATATATATATATATATATATATATATATATA
>NW_004087630.1:0-1657 GCF_000220395.1 Ichthyophthirius multifiliis
TTTTAATGAAATCAAATCGATATATAATCAATTAATTTATAATGTTCTAAATCAAAATAACAATAATCTGAAATATTATAACTGAAAATATAAAAACTAACACCTAAAAATATTTAATCTAAAGCAATAGCAAATAATAATAATACGATAATAGCTCGATGAAAATTAATTAAATTTTATGTCAAAATTTGCGAGGTTATATGCAATCTTCTTAGTTATTTTATTTCAAGCAAATCTTATGTTATTTTTAAGAAAATAATTTACTAATTTTATGTTAAATGAATGAGATTCATTCTTATCATTTATTATTAATTAATAATTTCCTTTAAATCTGAAATAATCTGGGTAAATCTTAAAAAAATGCTTTTGTTAAATGAAAAAATATTAAGTTAGTTTATATTGGTATTGATTGTAAAATTAATAAATAAATGTGTATAAATGTATAAAATGTCTAAAAATATGAAGAAAAACCAAAATTAAGTAAAGTGATTAATAAGATTAAAAAAAAATTGTTAATTAGAATAATAATTGCTATAAAAATTGAATGAAAACTATTTACTAAAAATAGCTCTTTAGTTAGAATAATTTAAAAATATATAAAATATATTCTTTTTATTACTGTTAATTCTATTCTATTTAATATTTTATAAACTATCTTAATAATATTTGCTAATACTTTAATATTAATAAGTATATACTTATTTATTTTTTTAATAGAATGTATTTATAAATATAATAAATAATATTACAATTTAATTTTTTTATATTTTCTTATATAATAATTAGTTGCCTTTTTTATTATTGTTAAAATCTCTCTTTTGATTAAATTACTTTATAAATTTATTAACTATAAGTTAATTATATTATTGACTTCTTCTCAAATTAACAAAAAATAGTATATGATTAAAATAAAGTTATTTAATATACTAAATATAAAAAAAATATAATGAATATATATATATATATAAAATCAAATATTAAAATTGACAACATAAATGTTTGCTATTTTTTTAGATTTTTTACTTATCTTATTTTATATTTTAGTAAAATCAAATATTTAAACTTTATTAAAAATTAAAACTATCTTTATTGCTTTTTTATTTTAATATTTTTTGAATTTTTTTTTATAATTATTTTATTGAAATAGTAATTTAAAATTATTATTTAAAAAAGACTTAAAGTTTATTTAGTATTATTAGAACAAGTTACATATTTATTATTACAATCATTACAAGTTCTAGTTAAAGTGTTTATGTATTTTCATCTTTGACATGAAAAACCAATTAAAAATCTTTATAAAAATATTAATTTTTACATAAATCGCAAGAAATTCCTTCTCTACATTATTAGCTTTTTGAAATACATTTAAAACATTAATTTTATTGTAATAGTAGTATAATAATCAAATTCCACAAATTAAAATTATTCACCTGATAATCCTCTACATATGTACTTCATCAATTTTATGAATCTTTTATACGAGATCTCAATTCATTCTAATTAACAATGCCATATCGTCTCATTAATCCATCATTACAAATAAAAATGCGATTCTATAACCAAATTTAGGTTTGGCTGATTTAGCGCTTATGTTTATACAACCTTTTCCACGTATATTATATCCTCCTAAAACATTATATGAATCGTATATGAAGTC
>NW_004087628.1:0-1125 GCF_000220395.1 Ichthyophthirius multifiliis
TATTAAGACAAAGTAAACATTTTTACTTTATATTATAATAAAAACTGATTACATTAAATGCATACTCCACTTTATACATTATTAACATTCCTAAGGACATTATATTTTATTTATCCATCACCTATAGGTATTAAAGTACATGATTATGCATTACTATCTAATTAAAACCCAGGTAGACATTCTTAGCAAACGTCTTCATTACAATTTAAACAATCACCATATTTATTTAGACAAGAAACACATTATTAATTTTATTAATGTAAATAATAACCTTAATTACATAAAAAACACATTCTATCTTAATTACATTGTAAACATTCCTAATGACATTATATTTCATTTTATCCATCAGGTAATAAAGTACATAATCTTGTATTACCATCTAAATAAAATCCAAGGAGACATTCAAGGCAAACATCTTCCGTACAATTTACACAATTATTATATCTATTAAGACAAAGAAAACATTATTAACTTTATTAATGTAAATAATAGCCTTATTTACATTAAGTGCATATTCCAACTTAATTACATTATTCACAATCTTAAAGACATTATATTTAATTTTATCCGTCATCTTTAGGTAACACAGTACATGATCCTGAAACACTATTTAATTGAAATCCATGAAGACATTCGATGCAAGCATTTTCTATTCAAACATGACAATTACTTAATTTATTATTACAAAGCTCACATTTTTAACTTTTTTAATCAAAATAAAAACCTTTTACATTATGTGCATATTCCTTCTGAACTACAATATTAACATTAGTAAGGACATAATTATTTATTATTTTTTTAAACATTTTAAAAATATTTAGCACATGATCCTGTATTATATTATAATTAATATCCAGGACTACATTCAAGGCAACCTAATTCTGAGCATACTTTACAATTTTATTATCTATTAAGAAAAACAACACATTATTAAAATTTTTTATCGAAATAATAAACTTATTTACATTAGGTGCATTCTCCATTTTAACTACATTATTAATATTCATAAGGGCAAATTTTTTTCTTTTTTTACATCAACACTTCTAGGATATAAAATACATGCATGTTGAGTATTATCTAATTAAAACCCAGGACTAAATTCGAGGCAAATATCTTCTGTAC
>NW_004087626.1:0-1126 GCF_000220395.1 Ichthyophthirius multifiliis
TTTAATAATAAAAGAAAAAAATAAAAAATATTTAAAAATAAATTTAAAAATATATATATATATATATATATATTTATATATATATATATTTATATTATATATATTTATCATATTAATATTTTTCAATTTACACATATAGCAAATAAATCATAAATAGGTTTATCTCTTTAATTTCCAGATACTACATGTGAAAAATCAAAGTTTTACAATGGAAAGTCAATAAAAGTTTCTATTTTTTTTCTTTTATTTAAAGTATATTTAAACCTCTTTAAGTGAATAATAAATATGTTAGGAAGTTTCCATAAATCGATTTTTTAAGTAGATTATTGTCTTTATTTGCATTTAAAACAAAACCATAATTCTTCTTAATCCAAATTTTCTTCATTTGTGAATTCTTTAATACATTAATTTAAAGTAATAACATTTTTTGATTTTTTGATAGGAATCGGAACACTCAAAAATCTAAAAGTCTCAAATTTATGAGAAACAGATAAACAAATTTGACATTTTAAAGTCTATTTAGTTTAACCTTAAAATAAATCTACTATTATAGATTAATTTCTAGTCAAATAGTATTTCCAAAATTCCTTGGCATATTTTTCATATTAATTTCCATTAAAATCTTTTTCTTTAATTTTAACGTTTTTTTAAACTCTATTTAAGTCCTATTTATTATATTAATATTTTATATAATTATATAAAAATATGTATTTATATAGGTATATATTTATATATATATATATATATTTATATATATATATATATATATATTATTTATATATTAATATTAACTTCATGTAAAATATCTAATAAATATATTAAAAATTCATGAGAATCTTATTAAGTCCCGTCTATAAATTAACACTTTTAGTTATATAAAACATTCAAAAAGTTAACTGGAGAAATAAAATTTTAATTAGATTACCACAATTGGCTTTTGTTATTATTTATTTTATTAAAAATATTATTAAATATAAATTAATTTTTACAGCAATAAATTTGCAAAGCTATTTGTAATTTATCCTTTTGATCCAAATGGACTTTTTTTATTAATTTCTTTTTCGTGTAATTTACTAAAAAATAATCACATAATGGTGGCACATTACTTAAACATTAAACAGCTTCA
>NW_004087624.1:0-1013 GCF_000220395.1 Ichthyophthirius multifiliis
TGATTATGAGGCTTTGTTAATAAGAGTTTTTTTCTGAGTCTTTTAAAAAATTCGCTAATTAATTAAAATAAAGCTTTAATAAAATTTAGTAGAATGAAGGAAGTATTAATAATAAATCATTGAATATAATTCTTAATAATAATAAGAAAAAGAAAATAAAAATCAATTAGAAATAATTAAAAATAATTAATAAGAAAATATTTTAACATCTTCTTAGTTTAAATAGGAAAAAATAGCTATTTATATTTAAGATATGTAGTTTATATGGCCTTTTTAAAATAATTAAGTTCAAAATATCAAAAAATAAAAATAAAATACTCTAGAAGAAAAACTTATAGTATTATAAGGAGAAGAAGAAAAATAAAAAGACACTTTTTTGTTAAAAATTGATCATTTTTAAATAAAAAAAGGCACATTAAATATTATTTTAGGTAAATATGGAAGCGGGAAGACTGCTTTATTAAATGCGATTTTAAATGAGATGTAAATTAATGTAAAAAAAGAAGATATGATTAATATTAATCAATAATAATAAAAAGTACAAATAAATGGTACAATAGCATATGTATCATAAACTCATTGGTTATAAAGTAAAAGTATTAAAGAAAATATACTTTTTGGTTCTAAATATAATTAAAAAAAATACGAATAATGTATTAATGTATGTTAGCTATAAATAGATTTAGATGTTTCAAATAAAGGAGATGAAAAAATAGTAGGGCCAGATGGATGTAATCTTTCAGGAGGATAAAAATAAAGGATATGCCTATGTAGAGCATTATATTAAGAAAAAGATATTTATTTATTAGATGATATTTTTAGTAGTTTAGATATACATGTAAGTGAATAAGTATATTAAAATGCTATTTTAAAATTTCTTTTATAGACATTAAAGAAAACAGTTATTATTGTATTTTCTAGTCAATACAGTTTATTTTAATAATGTGAAAAAAGTTTAATTGATTAGATTTTTTATATTTAAAATGGATTTGTTTCTAAAAATATAAACTAAA
>NW_004087623.1:0-2907 GCF_000220395.1 Ichthyophthirius multifiliis
CTAAATTTATTTTTAAATTAAATAATATTCTACTTTTTTAAAAAAACTTTAAAATTTAATTAATTACTTAAAATAAATATTTATTTATATAGAAAAATAAATATTATATATATTCTTAATATATTATATATATTAATATATATATATATATATATATATATTTTTTATAATTCGATAATAAATATTTTACGCTTTTAATTTAATGAATTAGATTACTAAAAGCAATTATTATCTTATATGTTTAAAATTATAAGAAATAAATTAACTTTTAAATCTGACTAATTCTAATGTTTTTTATTTTAATAATAAGAAATTAAAATAAATAATTTTTTTTGTATTTAACTATATTTAATATCATTGAAATAATTATAAAAATAAATATAATTAATATTTAAATTTATTGATTTTAGTTTTTTTTTTTTTATTGAAATTATAAATATAATAATTTTTAAGGATTAAAATGATACAATTATAAATATTTATTATTTATTATATTTAATTAATTTATATCATTATTCTTATTCATATAATTAATCAAGGACATTTTTGAATATAATTTTAGCTTAATGTCTTTAAAGTTTCATTGTATTAGTCAAGCATCCATGTATTGTCATTGATACTGGTTCAAGATATATTTTAATTGCTTATTCAAAAGTACATAAGCCTTCCTTTTTACCATGTTCAAACATGATTTTTTAAAATTTTTTGACTATTAATTAATTAGCACATAGCTCTTTAAAATCATCACTTTGAATATTTAATTCTTAAGCAATTTTATTAATTGATTCAGGATTTGGCACAACAACAGCAATACAATAATTTTATAAAGAATCCCCATGTAAAAATACTTCAGCAACTTCTGGTGTTCCTTAATAAACATTTTCCACTTTTTCAGGAGCCACATATTCTCCTTGACTTAGTTTAAATATATTTTTTTCCTGTCAATAATCTTAATAGATCCGTTTGGGAAAACTTTCGCTACATCTCCTGAATGTAACCAGCCTTCATCATCAATCGCTTCTTTAGTCTTTTCCTCATCTTTATAATAGGCAACAAATATTTACTTTCCTCTAATACAAAGCTCACCTCTTGGAGTATTTAACCCTTAATCGTCTTAGTCTGTTGAAAAATAATTCATTTCAGGAATATCTATAAGTTTAAACTCTAAGCCAGAGCATACTCCAATTTATTATGTATCACCATCTAATATATTATTAATATATTCAAGTGCAGAACCTTCTGTTTGTCCATATCCGTTAAAAAATGGAACACCGAATACTACTTTAAAAAATTATTCTGTAATATTGCTTAAGGGTGCTGATCCACTTAAAAACCATCTTACTCTTCCTCCGAAGACTTTTTAGACTTTATTAAAAATTAAATTATCATATACAATATGTTTTAATGATCCGTATTTTCTTAAATTTTAAAGCTTAGTATTAAGTGCATAATCAATAATAATTTTCTATAAACGATATCTTTATTAAAATTAATTTTATATCAAATCATAGAATTTATTAAATAGTCTCGGCACAGAAACAAATATAGTTGGACGTATAGTTTATAAATCGTGTTTTAATTTAGTTATATCACCTGTAGTATTCGCTAATTTCATTCCTGTATACCAAGATAAAATATTAATTGCTCTCTAAAAAATATGAGCAAGTGGTAAATAACACATCTGTATGTCAGTTGATAAAATATCCATTTATGTATACTTTACATTAGCAACTTAAGAAATTAAATTACCATGTGTTAACATCGTTGCTTTTGGAAGTCCTGTAGTTCCTGAAGTATAACTAAAAGTAAAAATATCTTACGGTTTAACTTCTGGTAAAGGAAGTATATTTTATTTTCCCATTTTTATTAATTCTTAATAATCGTAATAGTTAAGTCCTTTTTTTTTATTTTAACTTTTAAAGTTTCATCTATTTAATCATAGAGAATAAGATTTTACAGATTATGCAATTCTTCAGTTTTTAAAATAGTTTCTGCACTCTATTAAGTACAAAATAAGCTCGAAATAGACGAGTTTTACAATACATGAGATATAGAAGAAGGTCCGAGAGTATCATATAAAGGAATAGAAGTAAATCCATATAAAACACATGCCATATCAGTAGTATTCCATTCATATCTATTTTTACTGTAAATACCTATTACTTTCATTCTAAAGTCTTTATATTCATGCACATCATTATATAACTTTTAAGAACAAAGTGCAGACCCTAGTTCTCTAGCTTCTTCATAAACTTAATTATAAGTTAAATATTTATATTAGGTTTATTCTTTATTTGTATAAAGCCCAACAAAATCTTAATCTCCGTATTTTTATTTTCCGTGTTCGATTATATCTTATAAAGTTGATAAATTTTCTTAAGGCTTTACAGTAAGGCCTTCAACATTTAATGGATTTCTATATACATGAGATTCTCCTAGCTTTTTTTCACCCACAGGCACAGCATATATAATTTAAGATTGATTTTGACCCATTTTTATTTATTTAATAATTTTTAATTTAATTTTATAAATTATTATTAAATTTTTTATTTATTTTATATATTCGAATTTATCAAAATTATATATTTTTCAGAAAGAGAATTTAAATTTCTTTTATAAATATATTTTTTATTTTCAATTCTATTTCAAATTATATTAATTTTGTAAATTTATATTATGAATGATTATACATTAAATTATATTCAAATAAAAAATTATTTTAAGTAAATATATTGAAAAATATAATAATAGATATTTAATTTATAATTAAATAAAAATAAAACTTGAATATTTAATTTAAAATATATGTATATATAAATATATATATATATATATATATATTTATATTTATTTATATATATATATATATATATAATAAAAACTACTAATGTAACGAAAATTAAATAA
>NW_004087621.1:0-2203 GCF_000220395.1 Ichthyophthirius multifiliis
ATACATAATATATGTATATAATGAAAAAGATATCGTAAATTTTGAATATAAAAATGATTATAAACTAAAATCCTATAAAAGTTTTAAATATAATAACTTCTCAAACAACTACATTTAAGACTTTAAGAGATAAATATTTAATACTGATTTCAGATGCATAAAAAGATGCTATAAATATAGACAAAAACTAAGAATCCTTAACATACTAAGTAAATTATTTAGAATATCCTTCTTCTGTAATTAAATATGACAAAAAATTCCCTTACCCAAATAATCATCCTTTTATCATAAATGAAAAGGAAATAACATTTGTTTCTAATTAATAATAAATAAATATAAATATTCCTTTATTCAACATTTACAATTTACCTTAAGCAGTAGAAACTGCTGGTCATTACGTTTGTATATAAAATATTTAAGACAAATGGATTACTTAAGATTGCTTACTTTTATATTATACTGATGAATAAAATCAAATTTAATAATTTATATGTTAATGTAAAACCCAAGCAAAACAAACTCTTGTTAATGACATAAATGAAATATTTAAAAAACCAATTAATTTATAAAATTGGTATCTTTACGCTTCTGTGTGGACTTTAGTTATTACTACTATAATTTATATAATGCTAATTATTTATTTAGAATAAATTGATAAAATCTAATACTTATAAATGGAATAAACTACAATAAAAAGAAATTAAGTTAAATATATTTTTTTTAAAAAAGATATTAATGATGAATAAAGAAAAAAATAATTAAATAATATTTTAAAAAATAATGGATAAATTATTAAAACAGACCCAAATCATTAAAAAACTCTCAATATAAAATAAAGTATTAAAAAAAAAAAAATTTATAATAATATATATTTTTATTTATTTAATTTTTCAAAGATTCTTTAAGTATATATTAAATAAATAAACTATATGGTCAGTGTAATTAATAATTTGATATTCCTGTCTTAAATTAATCTTAAAATATTACAATAAAAAATTAAAATCGAAACAGTGATTAATCAAATAATTTATTAGAGAACCAATAATATCAATAGATAGAATAGTTGCAAATGAAAATATAATAAATAGAAGCAAATAATTAAATTAAAAAATTAGTAAAAAGAAATAAAAAATGTATTAATATGTAAATTAATCAAAATTAATTAAAACCAGATGAATAATTGATAGCATAAAATAATATAC
Source organism: Ichthyophthirius multifiliis (assembly GCF_000220395.1). NCBI lineage: Eukaryota > Ciliophora > Oligohymenophorea > Hymenostomatida > Ichthyophthirius > Ichthyophthirius multifiliis. The sequence continues at coordinate 1,203 of NW_004087621.1, forward strand.
AAGATACAAATTAAATTAATTTTTCTAAATTATCTTCTTGCAAATAAGCTAAAGGCATTTTAGAAAATTATTATTATGAAAATGGCATATAACCTCAAAACGATTTGTCTAAACTTTAAGATGCAGAAATATCTAGGACTAAACCTAATAATAATGGATTAATTAAAAGAAAAAGACACTTAGTTACTTTAAATCGATTATAAAATATATAAGGCCATTTAAATAAATATATACATAAAAACTAAAAATATAGAGATATATCAAATGATTATTTAAAATAAGATCACAAAGAAGAAGAAAATAATGATTAATCACAATACTTAAAACGATAAAAAGTATTATCAAATTAAATTAATAAATAAAATATCATCATGTTTGAAAAGAAAAATAAAATTTTTAATTTAAATTAATCAAATGAACTTTCTATTTAGTAAAACCTTTAATATAAAAATAGATTTGTTTAATTAGTAAGTTTACATGAATTAATTTAAATATTTAGTTTATTTAATTAATTTATAAGTAGACCTTTTAGAGCAACTTTATAATATATAAAATATGTAATCCTTATTACTGTTAATTCTGTTATATTTAATGATTTAAATTTTATCTAAAATATAATTGCTAATTTATTATTATTGTTAACTATTAACTAATTAATTATTTTGATATAAAGTATATATAAAATTAATTATAGCATATTGAAATGTTTATTATATTTCTTTTTCTTTTCTATAGTGATAATTTGTTATTACTATATTTGTATTAATATTTAAAAAAGTTTTTTTATTAATTATAATAAATGGTTGTTTTTTTATTTGTTAGCATTATTTTTTGATATTTTCGTTTATTAAATTATTTCTGCATTTATTAAATATAAATTAATTCTTTAAATGGTTTCTTACAAAATTAATAAATAATGCTTTTGGATAAACATAAATTTATTTAGTATTTTTAATTTAGAAAATTATATAATGAATATGTATAATAAAAGATATTAAAAT
>NW_004087619.1:0-1629 GCF_000220395.1 Ichthyophthirius multifiliis
ATTTTATTTTTTAATTTATATATAAATATCTTTTTTTATATTTATCGTATTTATTATATATTTTAATAAATTTTATGATTTTTTTTTATATTATTTTTTAATTAATATTATATTTTAAATTTATTTATTTTTTTCTGAAAAAATTATTAATATATTAAATATATTTATTTTATATATATTTTATAATTTGATTATAAATTAAAAATTTTATCTTAGAATTTTTTATAATTATGAATACAAAATTATATTTTTATAAATAAAAAATATTATTTTTTATCTTTATGTTTTTGTATTTTAGTTTTTTTATTATTATTTTATAATAATTTAAACTACTTTTTAGAAATATTTTTTCTACTTATTTATATTTTTCATATTATTTTTAATTTTTATTAAGCATATTTATAAATATTGAAATCTGAGTAATAAAATGTTTTTTTATAGTGTTTATTGATTTTATTTTATAATTAATTATTTATTACAATAGATTTATTATAAAAATTATAAATTATAAATATATTATCAAAAATAATTTTTTATCGTATATATAATATTTATTTTGTTTTTAAAATAAAATTAAAAACTGTATTATATTAATAAAATAATTAAAATTAATGAAAAACACAGTGACACTATAGACAATATACAGAACCAATATAAATGAATAAAAATCTATTTAATATTATTCTTAACATGGATAAGGTTTATATTAAAAACAATAAAAAGAAAAAAAAAAAAATAACACATTTTTTAGGTAGAAGTTGTTATATTTTAAATAATAATGGAGAGAATTTTATGTCCAGATTAAATGGAAATTCAGTTAGTGGAAGATATTTTAAGATTGGAACCTCATATGATGAAAAACCTTACTATACAATGAAGAAATTTAAATATTATCCCGACGGACATGGAAGAGATTCTTATATTATGTTAATAAAGTTATGCAATATTTATTAAATAAAATAAATTATTAAAAGTAATAATTCTGGGGGATTATTTACTGATATGGGTGGAAATACACATACAAATAAAGTTTTTTTATAAGATTTAAGAAAATAATAAAATAAATAATAATATAAAATAATTAAAATAACTTAATAAGATATAATTAAATAAAAAAATAAATAGAACTAGTTAATAAATTAAGTTAAGTAAAAATTTATAATGAAGAAAATATAAAAATAAGAAAGAATATTAATGGATATATAAAAGATTATACATTACCTAATATTAATGAAAGTAATAAATATTTTATTGATATTATTAACTAAAAATAAAATAAAAAAAAAAAGAAGAATTTCATGAATGATGGGGAAATATACATTTTGATTATATTAAAGTATTATATGATATTTTTTTATTTTAAATTATTTTATTTTATGATAAAATAATTACATTACTTTATTAATTATAAATATGATTATTATATAAAGTAACATTCTTTTTTTTTCTTTTTCTTTTTTTTCTTTTTAATTAGTATTTTATTTTTTTTATTAGAAAAAAAAAAAAATCTTTTTTTAATATTATAATTAAAGACTTTTTTTTTTTAATTAAAAAAAAAAACAATTTAATTTAATGAACAATTTCTAAGAAAATCAAAATCTTTTATATCAAATATATAATGATTTAAAA
>NW_004087617.1:0-2505 GCF_000220395.1 Ichthyophthirius multifiliis
ATACGTTATTTTCTATAATATTTATTTATTTTATATAATTAATTTTAAATTTAGACAAAATTTAAAAATAAACACATCATATAAAAAAAAAAATTAAAATGAAAAAAAATATATTTATGTATATTTTTATATAAAATTAAAAAAAATATATATATATTCCATTTTTTTTTTAATTTTTATATTTTTTTTTTTTATGTAAATTTTATATTTATAAAAAAAAAATTATAATTGTTTAATTCATTTTTATATTTAAATATTTTTTGTAATATTTAAATTATTTTTAAATGGTATTAATTTAAATTAAATATTGGGGTATTCATATATAAATAATATATTTACGTTTATTAATTATTATTATTTAAAAATTCTAAAATTATATTTAATTATAAAAATATAGTAATTAAATAAAGAAACAAATATAATTTATTAGTATATTAATTAAAATATATTTTAAGATATTTATAATAAAAATAAAATAATACTTCTTTTTTTATAATTATAATATAATTAATATATTTAAAAATAAAAATAATATTGAAATTAAAATTAATAATATTTTTTTTTTTAAAAAAAAAAATTTGCATTTAAAATTAATTTATAAAAATTTTAACTTAAAAATATTTATATAAAAATTTAATAAAAATTTTATAAAAATGTATATAATAACATTTATTTTATATTTAAATTAGAGTATATTTTTTATTGTCAACCAATAAATTTAATTGCTTATTTTTTACAATAATATAAAATTTTTTATAAAGAAATATTAATAAATATAAAATTTAAAAAAAATGTTTCTTAAAATTTCTAAATATTATATATATATATTTATAATCACGTTTTTATACATAAAATTAGCCTCAAATTAATTATTTAAACGTGGACTATATTTAAAAATATCTTTATAATTAAAATGAAATATAATTATATTTTTTATTTATTATTTTTAATTAATAAATATATATTAAAAATATACTCTAATTAATAATTTTTTATAATTATATTAATAAAAGTATACAAATCTAATAAAAAAAAAAATTATATATATTAAAATTAAAATTTTATACTTATTTATTTATATAAAAATCGTTTAAAAAAATAAAATAAGCTAATTAATTAAAAACATATTTTTTTAAAAAAAAAAAATTAGAAAGCAAAAAATAGCATTAAAAATATATAAACAAATAATTAGAGCATATAAAAACAATTTTGATAATATAAAGAATTTAAAATAAGTTGCTATTCCACCTGATTACACTCGCGTTTATATAATAAAAGATCATTTATTAGGTGAGGTATTTTTATTATATATATAAAAAAAACAAAACAAAAAAAACAAAACAAAACAAAAACTAAATAAAAATAAAAATAAAAAAATAGGGTAATTTTGCCAAAACATATTTAGCAACATTAAAAAATTCAACCAAAAATGAATATTATGCCTGTAAGATAATATAAAAAGAGTTATTAATCTAAAAATTAATGTAATCATAAAACCCATAATAAAATCAAGAATTATTTTTGAAATGTATATCAAACGAAATAAAGGTATGGGAATAATTAAGCCATTAATATATAGTATAATTATACGACTATTCAGAAACCAAAAAAATTATTATTTTTTAATGGAATTTTGTGAAGATGGAAATTTAGAAAATTTTAAAAATAATAATTAAAATAATAAATTTGATTAAAAAAATGCAATAATTATTTTCAAATAATTAATTGACGCGGCTACTTATTTATATTAAAAATCAATTTTCCATAGAGATTTAAAACCTGCAAATATTCTTTTGAACAAAGGATAAGCTAAAATAGGAGATTTTGGCTTTTGTAAATAAGTTGAATAACTTAAAAAAGATGAACCTTTATTCTAAACTGCTGCTGGGACTCCTTATTATATGTCTCCTTAATTATTAAAAAAGTAAAAATATTCTATTAAATGTGATGTTTGGAGTTTAGGAGTAATATTTTATGAAATTATAACAGGAGGATTACCTTGGTCAGTTACATAAAATAGTCCTAATTCGAAATTATTAGAAAAAATTATTAATACACCATTAACATTCCCAATATAATTGCATATATATAGAGAAATAGAAGATTTAATAAGAAAAATGCTTATAATAAATGAAGAAGAAAGAATTAGTATTGTAAATGCTTAATAATATATAAATTAAATTATTTATAAATTAAATCTAAATAATAAATTTTAAATATTAACTAAAGAAATTACTAATAATTATAATTATTATAATAATAATAATAATATATATAATTAAAATGATAATATAAATTATAATAATAATACTATAAATGAAAATAATATTATTATATATAATAATAATAATAATAATATTAATAATAATAATCAATAATAATAATAACTGTAATAATTATGAGAATAAAAATTATAATAATAATAATTAAAATAGTAATTTTAATTAATGTAATATTAATTATGATAATATTAATTAAGAAAATATTGATTAGTAATATAATTAT
>NW_004087615.1:0-1174 GCF_000220395.1 Ichthyophthirius multifiliis
TCATGTAGTATAATTTAAATAAACTTGGGATGTAGTAGCTGAATTAGTTAATAAATAAACTACAATGATGGTTGCATTTAATTGTCCTGACAATGAAGAAGCATGCAAGAAAATATTTTAACTAAGAAAGTACCCTACATTACTTTTTTTCAATAAATAAAAGCATAAATATTGCGTATATGATGGAAAAAGGAATGTTGAAGGTATTTAAGAATTTATAAAAGATGAATGTAAATCTTATGAATTATTAGATATTCCTTTTGAAGTAGCTGATGAAAATTATGATTGGGATTTAATTGATGGAAAGGAAAAAAGTGGTATACTATAATTGAAAAATTATAAATAATATTTTTTAATTTAATTGATGGTTAAATATATAAATTTTATTGTTATTGTTTTTGTTGGATTGCTTTTATATTAAAAATCTAGGGCTATTATAATGTTTTTTTAATTAGATAAATATAAAAATAAATAATAAAATAATTATAAAGATATATCTGTATGATTTAATGAAAGATAAATAAAATAAGTGTGTGTGTATGAGTGTTTTTTAATTTTTTAAAATTAAAAATATATATTAATATATAAATATATATAAATATATAGATATAGATAAATATATTTATAAATATATATTTATATACATTTTATATTTTATGAATATTTTATTTTTTTTACATTATATAAAAATTAATAATTTTTTTTTATTTAACAAAAAAAATTAATAAATTTAAATTTTTTATTATAAAAAGTATTTATTGTTTTATACATTCTACATTTATTTATTTATATTCTAAAAAATAAAAATATTAGAATTATTTTCATTTAATCTCTAAATAAACCTGAATTTCAACAAAAAAATATATATTTACGTAAATGAATTATATTATATAAATCCTATTTTTAATAAAAAAATACAATTAATATATCATAAAGTTCACAATAAAAATATCCATAGTTTAACAAATTAAATCAATTATGAAACTCTATTACTAAATAAATAAAAAAATTTAATTATTTAAATATTTTTTATAATATAATCAAATTAATATAGTCTAAAAAGAGTTATTAAAATCAAGAAACGTAAATTTTTTAAATTAATTCTTAAATTAACATTAAAATATGAGTAAAATCATAATAAAATTATTATAAAAAAACCATTAATTAGTAAGCC
>NW_004087613.1:0-1518 GCF_000220395.1 Ichthyophthirius multifiliis
TCTTTTCTATTTAATAAAATTGAAAATCTTTATAAAATTATAAAACTTTATTTTTCTGTTATTTAAAATATATATCTATTTTATTTAAAAATATATATCTATTTTTTAATATTTGATAAATTTAATATATATTTATATAATTTGATATTAATAGAAAATAAAAAATTAGTTATAATATCATATAATTTCTTGAACTAAAAAAATGTATTTCTATATTACTCATACAAAGTTAATTTAAATATATTAATGATATTTTTTAATCTTATATTATTTAATTATTTTCCAATTTTAATTCTAATTTATTTTATAATGTCTTTTTATTAATTTTAATAAATAAAAAATATTTTGTTATATATTATTATAAAATATTATAAAAATAGCAAAAATAATTATATATTAAGAGATTTTCAAATCAAATTGACTAATAAGTGAATTATATATTCATAATTAAAAATATGTTGAAATTAATTATATTAATCATTTTTTAAAAAAAAACTTTTTATAAAATTTTGACCAATAAAATTTCTTAGTATTCTCTAAGATCTGCTTAATTAATTTGTATTTTGGTTTGAATTTATTTGAACATTATATTTTATTTTATTAAATTTAAATTTTGTATTTTATCTTACCTATAATAAAACTTGATATTATTCACTAATTTTTTTATTTAAAATATGTAAAATATATATTTTCTATATTTCAAATATATATTTAGTTATTTTTTTTATTTTTATTACCTAAGAATTCATATATTTATTATATATGTACGTAAATACCATTATGATAGTCAAATTATGTTAAAAAAACAAGCTTTAATTTTTTGTTTAAATAGTATTTCTTCCTTTGAATAAACAATTTTTAATCAAACATTTTCAATAGTTATTTCAAAATATATAATATAAAGATAAAAATATTTTCAAAACAAAAATTAAATAATTTATATATATAATATTAAATTCAAATTATAAAAAAAAAAAAAATTAAAAAAAGATAAAATTTAATATTATAATACATTCTACGATTAATAATCTATATATCAAGTAATTATATTTAAATATAATATCATTACTGCAAAAATATATAAGTTACTTATATTTATTCAAAATAAATCTTATAAAAATTAACTTACTTAATTTTAATAAAAAAATTTATTTATCATAATTATTTATATTTTAGTTAAAAATTAAAAAATTTAAAAAAGAATAAAAAAATATCATAATTTTATTATGATTTATAATAAGATTTATAAATTAATATATATTAAGGCAATTTCTAATATTTAATAAAATCAAAAAAAAAATTCTATTAATTTTTTATATATTTAAAAAAAAAATAAAAAACTGAATTTAAATAAAAAAAATAAATTGTTTTAAAGAGTTAAACAAAATTAGATATTTTATATAAAATTTTATTAGTAAATTTAAAAAAAAATATAAAAATAATAATAATAAAATAAACATAAAAAAAATAGAGATTTTTTTAAATAAATATAAATAATTAAAAATAAAAAATATTAAA
>NW_004087611.1:0-1117 GCF_000220395.1 Ichthyophthirius multifiliis
TTATATAATAATTACTTTATATTTATTATATTATAAAGGTTTTAACTTATAGTCTTGGTTAAGGTTTAACAAATTATAATTATTTATTAATTTTTCTTATTTTTGTATATATAAATATATATATATATATATAAATATATATATATTTACATTATTTAATATTTTTTTAAATATAAATTTAATTGATATAATTGAATTTTATTTAAGAATTTTTTAGCATTTATTATGTTTATTTTTTATTCTTTTATTTTTATATAATTATATTCGCTCTTTAACAATACATTTACAAAATTATTTTTAATGTTAATTATTTTTATATAATGCCAATAATTAGATATTTACATATATTTTTTATTTATTAAAATATATTTTGATTTTAGATATTTTGTTTTTTCTATTATATTTTAAAATTAATAGCAAAAATAATGCCGTAAAATATATATAAATGTAATATTTTTTTATCAAATAAGTTTTTAAAAATTATAAATGAAAATTACAAGATTTATTTATTTATTTTAAAAATAATTATTGAACATATAAAATATATAATATTATATATATTTATAATAATTTTCCTTTCTATATAATTTTTATATTATATTTTTCTAAAATTAATACATATTTTGTTGTATATATTATTTATATAAAAAATCTAATTTTTATTTAATTTTGAATAAGTTTTTCTTATAATTTCGAAAATATTTTATTTTCTAATTTTTATATGTTAAAAAAATAAATATTATTATGTATAGGATATTTATTAATATATACTATATTTACATAATTAAAATTTTAAAATTTACATAAATTTAATTTTTAATTTAATTTTATCTTATTAATAATATTAATTGATAATTATATTAATATATATATTATTATAATAAGAATTTAAAAAAATGCTTTTATTAAATTTTTATTTTTAAAATGATGAACAAAAGTTTAAATAAACAAATTAAAAATAAATTAAGCTATTATTATTATAAAATAATTAAGAATTTTATAATAATTTATATGTAAATCGTTAAGAATAAAATTATTAAATCATTTTTAATATAAAAAATATTATATATATATATATATATATATATATTATTATATATATATATATATATATATA
>NW_004087609.1:0-2397 GCF_000220395.1 Ichthyophthirius multifiliis
AACTATTATTATTTAAAAAAAAACAAAAAATTAAGTTATAAAATTTCATTAATATTTTTTTTAAATATAAAATAATTGTAAAAAATAATTTTATTTAAAAAATGTTTCATAAATAAATAAAGATTTTAATTGTTTAAATAAGTAAAATTGATAAATTAATTTTAAATTTATATTTTGTTCAAATAAATTATGAATAATATTTATATATTAATTTTAGATAATAGAATTCGATGATGATTTTATTCATTTTAAATTTAAAATATTTGTTTCTTATATAAATATTAAAAAAAAAATATTTAATTATCTTTAGTTAATTTTAATTTCGATAGTGATTAATAAAAAAAGTATAATGCTTAAAAATAATAATATTCGCAATATAAATAATATAATTATTAGATCTTTATAATTATTTGTATCTTTCATATTATTATAAATAAAATATTTATTAATATAAAATTAATTTTTTTTATTTTAAATAAAATAAAAATAAATAATTAAAAACTTATAAATAAAAATATATACTATAAAAAAAAAATTAACAATAAACATTAAATAAATTAATAAAAAAATGAAAGTATAAATATAGAAGAAAAAAAATGTAACTAATTTATTAATGAAATAAAATCAATCAAAAACAAGATAATAATAAAAAAAAATAGAATATATGTTTTTATAATAATTAATTTACTTTCATATAATTAAATTGTTAATATTAAAAATAAACAAATTTATTAATTATTAAATAAAAATAAAATAAAGTAATTACAGTATATATAAATACTATTAAAATAATTCTTTTTTTAAAAAAATAATAATATAAATATAAAAATAATACAAACAAACAAAATTCTTAATAGACATTATATAATCAATAATAAATAAAAAAATATTAATTTATGTAATAAATATATTCAAAAAAAATATATATTATAAACATTATATCTATATATAATATTATATAAATATAAAAATATTCAAAAAAATAAAAACATATGAAATAAATTAATTAATGTTATTAAAATATATATAAAAAAAAAAAATTAAAATAAATAAGTATGCTTAATGTTAAAAAGATATTATTTATATTATTATAATTTTATAAGAAAAAAAAAATTAATTGTTTATTATAAATATTAAAACAATATTTTTTTTTATTACTTTTTATATTAATAAAATTTGTAATTAAAATTTTAATAAATGAATAATTTTATAATAATACATATCATATATTTTAATTCATTAAATAAATGTATTTTTATTTAAATATATTAATCTAGAAAAAAAAAAATCAAATAAATATTATATAAAAATCTACTTATAAGTATCTAAAAAAATAATTAAATATATACTTTTTAAAATTTCATATATTTAAAAAATAATATTTAAATATAACAAATAAAATTAATATAATAAATATATTAAATAAATATAAAAATAAAAATAAATTAAAATAATAAAAAAAATAATGATTAAAAAAATTATTCTAATTAATATATCAATATTATGTATAATGACTCATTTTAATGGCAAATAATATAACTCTGATATTGCTGGATGCTCTGAAGGATGCTAAAAATGTAATGCAAATGGAATATGTACTTTATGTTAAAAAGGTCGTTATTTAGATTAATAAAATAATAATGTGCTTTATGCCTTACTTTATTTAGTAATTGTAAAACATGCACTGAATATAGTTGCAGCGCATGTTTACCTGGGTATTAATAAGATGTTGATTCAGGATAATGTGTTTTATTACCTGATGGTAATAATGGAAATAGTTCAAGATCATGTCCTAAGGGATGTTAATAATGTACTAGAAATGGAATATGTACTTAATGTAGACAGGGTTAATATTTCGATTAATAAAAAGAATAATGTTCTTTATGCCTTACTTTATTTAGTGATTGTAAAACATGCACTGAATATAGTTGCAGCGCATGTTTACCTGGGTACTAATAAGATGTTTATTCAGGATAATGTGTTTTATTACCTGATGGTAATAATGGAAATAGTTCAAGATCATGTCCTAAGGGATGTTAATAATGTACTAGAAACGGAATATGTACTTAATGTAGACAGGGTTAATATTTCGATTAATAAAAAGAATAATGTTCTTTATGCCTTACTTTATTTAGTAATTGTAAAACATGCACTGAATATAGTTGCAGCGCATGTTTACCTGGGTACTAATAAGATGTTTATTCAGGATAATGTGTTTTATTACCTGATGGTAATAATGGAAATAGTTCAAGATCATGTCCTAAGGGATGTTAATAATGTACTAGAAACGGAATATGTACTTAATGTAGACAGGGTTAATATTTCGATTAATAAAAAGAATAATGTTCTTTATGCCTTACTTTATTTAGTAATTGTAAAACATGCACTGAATATAGT
>NW_004087607.1:0-1081 GCF_000220395.1 Ichthyophthirius multifiliis
TTTGATTAAAGTTTAGTTATTTTATGAATAAAATAGAAAATATATAATTTGTTAAGCTTTATATCTATTATTTATGTATGGTTTATTTTATGTAAATATTTTATTTTAGATAACTAATAAAATAAACTATTTACGATTAATTTTATTTTATATTTAGTTAATTATACTTTTTGATATTAATCGAGAAATATAAAATATATATTTATTATTAAAAAATAAAATAAAATATTAAATTTTTATTTAAATTATTTATAATATCTAAAATAAAATTAAAAGTTTATATATAATTAATATATAATTATTAATATTTAATTATTTTTATATTTTATTAAAATTGCCATTAGTTTTATAAAAAATTATTTTATAGAATTCATTTTTTAAAGATTCTTTTCATAATAACAATATAATGTTTTTTATAAGACTAAAGCTATTAATTATTTTTTGGGATTTTTTAATTATATTTAAAAAAAAATTGTTATTCCATTAATCAAATAATAATTGTTTTTTAAATTATAAAAATTTATATATATATATGTATATATATATATATATATATGATAATTTTTATGTTTAACATTTATAATTTTAAATTTGTTTAAAATATGAGTAATTTAATAAATAAAATATATATTTTTTTGTTGAAGTTTTTGATATTGATACTGAATATATAAAAGAAATTTTTTTTATTTTTTTAAAAAAATATATAAATTAATATTTAAAATAATATATATATATATATTAATTATCAAATCATATTCAATTTATTATTTATTATTTTTCCCAAACTATATTTAACCAATCTTCTGAATATCCTGCTTATTCTCTTGCTTATCTATTGTATGGTGTTCTTATTACAACGTTATTTTGTTTACATATTTCGATAAATTTTTAAATCGGATTAATTTTTTAGTTTTGGCATATTATTTCTAACCATTTTCTTCCTATTCCTATATGATTAACCTCATCATTAAGTATTATTTTAATATTTATAAACTTTCTCTAATTAAAATTATGTATATTTTATTAAAATAATATATAATACTGATCTTAAAAGAACTTAATTTGACAGAAGTCTATCACC
>NW_004087605.1:0-1117 GCF_000220395.1 Ichthyophthirius multifiliis
CTTTAGGAATGCTTTAAGGAAGGAATTTAATTTTTTTTTTAGAACGAAAGAATGCTAAATTAAGTAACATATATTATGTTTTTTATGAAGGTGAAATAAAATGAGTTGTGGAAAAAATACTAAGATTTATACGAAGAGTAGTTTAGGATATTTTAGAGAGCTAATTTAGAAAAAATAGTCACTATTAATGCTTAAACTAATAATTATAATTAAAATTTTAGGAATCTTTAGACTGATAAATACTTTGATGTAGTCAAGTGGTTCCTTGCTATGGGATTTAATGTTAAGTTTGAATGTCTACTTGAAGGATTTATACTTGTGGATTTTGTAGTGAAAGATTTCGAGGAGAAAATATAAAAATTAGAAGGTTAAAAAGATTTTATTGTGTAAAAAATTTAAAAAGGAGATATATAAAATGAAGCTTAGCAGTTTGATTTTAAGAAAGATTATGTTTGTAAAAAATAAGATGTTATTTTAGAAATTGATGGGTATTCACATTTTGTGTATGCGTTTAGAAGAAGGAAACAAAATATTAATAAAACTGAAATTTTAAAAGATTTGGGATATAAATTAATTACTTTTGATGTTTATTCTATTAGAGAAATCTCTCATAAAGGGTTTGGTGAGTAATTTGATTTTGTTTTAGAAAATTTAAAAAAAATTTATGATTTTTATTTATTAATGGTTTAGATGTTATAATATTTTTTATGTAGTTTTTGTTAAAAAATTAATAAAAAACTAAAAAAAACACAAGAAAAACAGATAAAGGGTTTTTTTATATTTTATTAAATTTTAAAAAAATTTACAGTAAATATAAAAATCATTAGAAAAAGTACATATTTTTATGTATTTATTTTTTCTATATCTTTTTTTATTTTTAAATTAAACTAATTTCCTTTATATTAAATTAAGAAAAAAATATTAATTTTATATATATTATTTATTATATTTTAGAGAAATAAAATAATAATACAAAAAAAATATATACATATTATTAATTAGCGAAGAAAATAAAATAAAAATATGGGTTACGAAAAAAAATAACCACCACCACCAACAAGAGAATAAGAACTTGAAATAATAAGAAAAACAGAAGAAAATTTTTTAAAATAACCTT
>NW_004087603.1:0-1182 GCF_000220395.1 Ichthyophthirius multifiliis
TTTTTGGGTACATCCAGAACAGGATTTAATAAAGACAAAATAATTGAAGGATTAATTAAAAATGGAATTAATTAATTGTATGTCATTTGTTCTACAAGTACATTTATTTATCGTAAAATAAAAAATTATTTTTAAATAAAGGAAGTTTACCACATATATTAGAATTATATTATGAAGTTAGAAAAAGAAAACTAAATATTGCAATTTGTAATATTCCAAGAAGTGTAGATAATGATATTCCTTTTGTAGATGAATCTTTTGGCTATAATAGTGCAATTGAAGTATTAAAATATTAATATTTATTTAGTATTGACATTTTTTTTTTCTAGGAATCTTAAAGAATTCTTGAAAGTGCTAATATGGAAACAAGATCTCATAAAAATGGAATTGCTTTGGTACGATTAATGGGATAAAAATGCGGGTTTATTACTATGGGAGCTTGTCTTGCTTCAAGATGTACAAATGTTTGCTTAGTTCCTGAATTTTAGTATAATTTGTATGGAGAAATCGGATTATTAAAATATGTAAATTAATATGTTAAAAACAAAGGGCACTGTTTGATAGTTTTTTCTGAAGGAATAAGTAAACATATATTTTTTATTTTGCTTATTTTTAATTTAAAAAAAGATAAATCTTTTTTGGATGTTGATGAAGTTCATTTTGATATAGGAAAGTTTTTACTTTCTGAAATTTAGAGCTATTGTGATTAATAAGGAACTAATGTAATAATTAAATATTTCGATCCTTTTTATATGATTAGAGCTATTAAAGCTAATGCTTATGATGTTAAGCTTTGCAGGTTTATATATTTTTTTTATTTTAAAATAAATAACTGTTTATTATAAATTAATTAATAAAAATAGTACAATTGGTTAAAATGCTGTGCATGGTTTAATGGCTGGGTTTACTGGATTTTCAATAGGGCACGTCCATAATAGAGTAAATTAAAAATAGAAAAATGTTTTATTATTAATTTATAAAAAAGACCTGTTATATACCATTAGAAAATATGCTAATCGGTAACGTTAGAAACAGAATAACAAGTAGTAACGGTGATTGGTAAAAATTACTTGCTTCTACTGGTTAACCTTCATTTAGACACGAAGACTTAATAATTTAATGATAGTATTTATTTATAAGAATTAAAACAAAAACATATTTAGTTATTAAACAAAAAGATAT
>NW_004087601.1:0-1073 GCF_000220395.1 Ichthyophthirius multifiliis
TTTTATTAATAATAATGCTTTTTATTTAACTAAATTAACAAAAATATCTTCAAAGAATAACAATTTTATATCATAAAAATTTATTTAATAAAATATATCGTAAATTTTAATAATTAATTGTAACATTTTTTATTTTTATTTATATTTTAAATTTGAAAAATTATCAATATATTTTATATGTTAAATTATTTTTGTCTCTTAATAAAAATTTTATATTTAATTTTTTTTTAATTAATATTTTTAAAAATTAAAATAAAAACAATAAAAAAATATAAATAATATCTATTTATTATATAAATAAATCACAAAATAGTATAAATAATAATAATGTTATAATTTTAAAATAAAAATAACTTTATATTTTTTATTAAAATGTTTAATAATTACAAGTAAATTACATAAAAGAAAATAAAAAAAATACTTTTTTTTACTTTAATCTAATTTTACTAAAAATAAAAAAAAAATTAGAATTATTTTTTATAAAAAAAAAAAAAAAAACGGAAAGTAAAATGATTGACAATGCCAATTCAATAGCAATAGAAGTTGTTGAATATTATGATAAATATAGGCAAAATAGAAATTTTAAACAAACTTAAGTACATGGATCTGTTTTTAATTGTGATGAGCGTTATAAAATACTTGAAAAAAGTAAAAAAAAAATATATATTATTTATATATAAATAAAAAATATACATTATAGTTGGATAAGGAGCATATGGAGTTGTAGCTGCAGCAATAGATTAAGCAAATGGAAAAAGAAAAAGTGTTGCAATAAAAAAAATAGAAAAAGCATTTGATTAAAGAATATATACTAAAAGAACTTTACGTGAACTAAAATTGCTTAGATTACTTAATCATGAAAATGTTCTAAAAAATTTTTTTTTTTTTTTTTTTTTCTTCTATTAAAATAAATGTTTTTATTTTTATTTTTTAACAAAAAAAAGGTTATAGGTTTAGAAAGTATATTACTTCCAAAATCTAGAGAAGAATTTAATGACATGTATTTTTTTATAATAAAAATAAGATATCAAAATAATAATTAATGTACTTTTTTTTTTTTAAAAAAAAAAATA
>NW_004087599.1:0-1233 GCF_000220395.1 Ichthyophthirius multifiliis
TCTTAAGTTTGATTTTTTTATTCGGAAAGATTATAAACGATTAATAGTATTATTAATACTATTATCAAGTGTATTATATAAACATTAACTATTTTCAAAAAGAGATTTTTATTATTCTAATGAGCTTTTAAAACTACTTTATTATTAAAATTATTTCTATATATTCTAATTTTATTCTAATGAATCGTCTTATTATTGCATTATTTAATTTTCTTAAATTTAAATTTAAATGTTTTCTTCGTTTTCTTTTTAAATTAATTCAGTATTAATATTTTATTTATTTTCTTAGATAATTTCTTATATATTAGTTCCTAAAATATCAATTTTTTACTTATTTTTTTCTTAAACACTTTATTAATATGGCTTTAAATAAACAATTTCTTTTCTTTTTTTCTCGTTTTTTTAATCAATATTATTCTCTTTTACTATTTCTAAATATTTTTCCAAAAAAAAAAAATCAATTAATAAATTAATTCCACAAACTAAAAACAAACTAAAATAAAAATTTCCTTTTTTTAAAATATAAAAAGAACTTAAATAGCTACCAGAATCTTTAAATCCGTAACTAAAAATTAAAAAACCGAAAAAAAATACAATATTAGTAAAAAAAAGACATATGAATTAAAGAATACTTTCCCATTAAAAATACTAATATACTAAACTTATAAATATATACTATTTTAAAAAGCTAAATGTATCAATAAATAAATATATTTTGTATTACATAAATAAATATATATATATATATATATATATATATATATATATATATATATATAATATATTACTATATTAATAGAAGCATATTAAGTAATAGAAAATGTCCAAAAATCATCTAAAAATTCAAACGAAAAAATAATTCCAAAAAAACAAACTAAAGAATTAATTAAAGCCTTAAAAGAAATTTTAAATATATAATAATTATTAAAGTTTATATTTTTATAATAATATTTATAAGTAGTTTCCTAATATTCTATTTTGTTTTCGAAAATTCCACACAGTATTATAGGAAAAAAAGTAAAATTCAAATTAAAAAATAAAATATAAACATCATCAAATATAGAAACTCCACTAAAACCACAATAAAAATTAAAATAAACTTAAGATAATATAAAAAATCTAAATAAATGTAAATATAATATAAAAAATAAAATATTTACAAAGTTTTATAAATTAAAAATCCATAAACACCTTTCATTCTATTATAAAAGACTTATCCATAGTTAAAAAATC
>NW_004087597.1:0-2766 GCF_000220395.1 Ichthyophthirius multifiliis
ATTATTTACTTCTTTTTTTTAATTATATAATAAATTTATATGTATTCTATAAATTAATATTAAACGATTCATGTAAATAATAATTAAATATTATTTTTAATATTTATATTTTTTATATTGTAAATTTAATTATTTAAATAAAAATATAATAATTAATTCTTTAATCAATTCATAATTAATATTAATAACATTATATAATTAATTACAAATATAACTAAATATAATTAATTAAATTGAATTTTGTTAAAAATATTATCAAATAATTTTAAAAATTATTAAATGTTTATATTTAATCAAAATAAAAATTAGAAATTTATTTATAAAAAATATAAAATATAAATGTAATTAAATATAAATAAAATTTTCAATTTTTTTTATTTAAATAATCATAATAATAGTCCAAATAAGGTATAAATAATTGCAAAAACTAATACTTCTTTAAAACTATCCTATTATATTCCATTGTCTATATTTATATGTATTATTCCATTATTCATTAATTTACATTATTTTGAAATACTATCTAAGAAAAATCCAGGAAAACATTTTTTGCAAACATTTTCCTTACAATTTAGACAATTACTAAATTTATTAAGACAAAGTAAACATTTTTTACTTTAATAATTATAATAATAAACTGATTTACATTAAATGCATACTCCAACTTTATTACATTATTAACATTCCTAAGGACATTATATTTTATTTTATCCATCACCTATAGGTATTAAAGTACATGATTATGCATTACTATCTAATTAAAACCCAGGTAGACATTCTTAGCAAACGTCTTCATTACAATTTAAACAATCACCATATTTATTTAGACAAGAAACACATTATTAATTTTATTAATGTAAATAATAACCTTAATTACATAAAAAACACATTCTATCTTAATTACATTGTAAACATTCCTAATGACATTATATTTCATTTTATCCATCAGGTAATAAAGTACATAATCTTGTATTACCATCTAAATAAAATCCAAGGAGACATTCAAGGCAAACATCTTCCGTACAATTTACACAATTATTATATCTATTAAGACAAAGAAAACATTATTAACTTTATTAATGTAAATAATAGCCTTATTTACATTAAGTGCATATTCCAACTTAATTACATTATTCACAATCTTAAAGACATTATATTTAATTTTATCCGTCATCTTTAGGTAACACAGTACATGATCCTGAAACACTATTTAATTGAAATCCAGGATTACATTCGATGCAAGCATTTTCTATACAATTTTGGCAATTATTAAATATATTAAGACAAAGAACACATTGTTAGCTTTATTAATCAAAAAAATAACTTTTTTTGCATTAAGTGCATACTCCAACTTAATTACATTATTCACAATCTTAAGGACATTATTTTTCATTTAATCCATCATTTTTAGGTTCTACAGTACATGATCCTGTAACATTATTTAATTAAAATCCATGAAGACATTCGATGCAAAAATCTTCATTACAATTTAAGCAATCACTATATTTATTATTACAAGGCTCACATTTTTTACTTATTTTATCCAAAAAATAACCTTATTTGCATTAAATGCATACTCCAACTTTACTACATTATTAACATTCTTAAGGACATTTTATTTCATTTTTAGGTACTACTGTACATGATCCTGAAACACCATCTAATTAAAATCCAGAAGTACATTCAATGCAAGCATTTTCATTACAATTCAAGCAATCACTATATTTATTATTACATGGCTTACAGATTTTACTTATTTCATCCAAAAAATAACCTTATTTGCATTAAATGCATACTCCAACTTTACTACATTATTAACATTCTTAAGGACATTTTATTTCATCTTTTCCGTCATTTTTAGGTTCTACAGTACATGATTTTGAAGAAATATCTAATTAAAATCCATGAAGACATACGATGCAAGCATCTTGTGAACAAGTTTAACAATTTTTAAATATATAAAGACACAATACACATTATTAAGTTTATTTATGTAAATAATAACCATTATTACATTTAGTGCATATTCCATCTAAATTACATTATTAACATTATTAAGGACATTTTGATTCATTTTTACCATCACTTTTAGGTGTTAAAATACATTATCTTGTAAGCATATCTAATTTATATTCAGGAAAACATTCGGTGCAAGTATGAAAAGTATTTAGTTTATTATTACAAATTTCACATTCTTACCTTTATTAATCAAAATAAAAAGTCAATCTACATTATGTGCATATACCAGAAAATTAACATAATTTACAGTTTTTGGAACATTTTGGAACATTTTTTTCTTCACTTTTGGATATTAAAGTACATGATCCTGAAATACTATCTAATTAAAATCCAGGAAGACATTCGATACAAGCATTTTCTGTGCAAACATGACAATTACTTAATTTATTATTACAAAGCTCGCATTTTTAACTTTTTTAATCAAAATAAAAAACCTTTTTACATTATGTGCATACTCCTTCTGAACTACAATATTAACATTAGTAAGGACATAATTATTTATTATTTTTTTAAACATTTTAAAAATATTTAGTACATGATCCTGTATTATATTATAATTAATATCCAGGACTACATTCAAGGCAACCTAATTCTGAGCATACTTTACAATTTTATTATCTATTAAGACAAACAACACATTATTAAAATTTTTTATCGAAATAATAAACTTATTTACATTAGGTGCATTCTCCATCTTAACTACATTATTAACATTCATAAGGGCATATTTTTTCTTTTTCCATCAAC
>NW_004087595.1:0-1118 GCF_000220395.1 Ichthyophthirius multifiliis
ACCCCAACCCCAACCCCAACCCCAACCCCAACCCCAACCCCAACCCCAACCCCAACCCCAACCCCAACCCCAACCCCAAAATAAACTAAAAAATATACATATCACCAAAGATTAAATAATCTTTTACTCTTTTTATCAATCTTTAATTTTAAATTTTATTTTTTTATTAATTTTTAATTAGAAATCTTTAAATTTTTAAATATTTTTATTATGATAATAATATATTAAATTAAATTAAATTAAATTAAATTAAATTAAATTAAATTAAATTAAATTAAATATTATAAAAAATTAATATTAAATAATATAGATTTATTAATATTTTTTAAAATTTTTATACTAAATAAACATATTAAATTAAATTATTTATTTTGAATAAAATATATTTAAATAAAATAATTTATTTTATTAATAAAAATAAGTTTACAATAAAATTTAAATTTATGATAAAAAAAAATATTCAATATTTCTATATTATTTAATTATTATTTAAAATATTTAAGTTATCTTTATTTAAAGTATTTATCTATAAATCCATTATTTTAAAAATAAAAATAAATATTTATTAACATTTTTTATCTATTTTAAAATATTTTATATATTAAATTTAATATTTATATTTCATAATCAATTTAAAAATATTTATTTATATTTGTACATTAAATTTTTTAAATATATTTAATACATTATACATATATATTTGTTTTCATCTCTTTTTTTAATTCTTAGTTTTTTATTTATACGTTTTTTCTAATATTTCATTTATTTTATTATATTAATGATGATTAAGTTTATATTTCTATGCTGTATTATAAGCAATTCTATTTTTAAAAAAATAACATGAAATAAAAATCTGTTTATATATATTACTTTTTCAAATTATCTCCTTCAAAGACATCAATTTTAATAAACTTATTATCTCCATAATCAAATTATACTTTAAAAAGTATTTTTTAAGAAATATTAGGACAATTACTCCTATTATTAATTTATTTATTTATTTTTTTTATTTTAAAATAGCTAAAACTTAACTCACAATATTATTAATTTTACTTTTTAATTATTTTATTCTCATTTATAAAATTAAAAGCTATTTCATAAGGATCATCTATTTTATT
>NW_004087593.1:0-1596 GCF_000220395.1 Ichthyophthirius multifiliis
ATCTATAAACCTTCAGGTGGATATGGAGGAAAAGGGATTCAATTATTCTAAAGTTACCAAGAAGGACTTTCTTTTATTTTAAATTAAAAAGAAGTTGTGTAATATAAATAGAATTTGGTCGATAATTATGTTCTTTTATAAAATATATATAAAATCCATTCCTCATAAATAAAAAAAATTCGATTTTAGAATGTTTCCAATGATGGTTAATATAAAACCATTAATTGTTATATATAGAAAAGGGTATGTGAGATTAAGTTTAATTGATTTTGATTTATAAAATGAAGATATTAGTGTGCATTTAACAAACTTACATGCTTAAAAATAAAATCCTAATTAAAGGTGTACATTAAGTACCGCAAATATATTCGAGATAAAAAAAAATGAATCTAATATGATCCGAACAAAAAAAAGTAGCAAATATTTAAGTTTGTCCCATTTAGAAATTTTAAAAAGGAAAGCCGATTTGAGCCTTTCTTTTTATTCTGTATTTTTAAGATATTTATAAATTCTATTTATTATGATTTTTTGTAAAAACTAGAAATGGATTCTTTATATATTCGAATTTAATTAATTATACGAATTTTTATTATTTGACAAAAAGACATAGTGGTCTTTTTTTTTTTTAATATAGATTGAGTTTTTAACAAAAGAATTACAGAAAAAATAAAAATTAAAATCTCCTATATTTTTTAATTTACAGTAATTTTTTTGAAAAAAAAAAAAAAAAAAACGCATATCTATCTTAAATTATTTTTTAAAAGTAAACACAAAAAAATTGAAAATTAAAATTAATGTTTTAATTTTGAACATAATTATATAAAAATTGATACTCCTATATTGCATACTTAAATAATAAAAAAATAAAATTCAAACTAATGAAAAACTTTGAATATTTTATTAATTATTAAAAATATATAATAAAATATAAACAAATAAATAACTATAGCCCCAGTATTGAATACCTATAATGAATAATAAATGGGCCAATAATAAAATATTAGAGTAAAATAAAAAATCTAAAATGACCAATAAATTCAAATATCATCATTTTGGGGTAAATTGTCTTTTTAAACTAAATCAGAATTATTGTATTATTAAAAATTTAGATCTTGTTCGCCTTTTATTAATAGTTAAAAAATTTAATGTATTTTTTTATTTTATAACCTTTTAAAAAACCCGAACAAGATTTACTTTTTAATAATAAAATTATGCAATTATTTAAAGCAGTAGAAGAAGACCATATAAATAAATGAGTAAGAATTTGACTCCTATATATAATAAAATATAATAAAAATATAGTATATATATATATATATTTTTTTGAAGAATAATTATATATTGAAAAAATTTTAAACCAGTTTATTTTAAAATTCAACACTTCTCTAACCTTAATTATTAATAATTAAAAGACAGTGTCCATTTATTATTAGAAGATTTCGAAGAGTTTTATTTAAAAGTATATCTATATTTATTTATTTATTTTTGTTTATATTTTATTTTTTAAATATATTGAGGAAAATACTAAAGAAAAATTAAATGATGTTTATAATTAAATTAAAGCTATAAGTAGTTTTTCAATATAGGCAATTTTTC
>NW_004087591.1:0-1389 GCF_000220395.1 Ichthyophthirius multifiliis
TAAATATAATAAAATTATTAAATAAACTATTATAAAAATATATAAATATATATATAATTAATATAATATAATTATAATAATGTTTAAATAATAATAAATTATATTATATAATAAATTAAATTATTATAATAATTACATTAATATAAATATATAAAATTAATTTAATATATATATAAATATAATGAAACAAATTTAGTTTAAAAAATTAATTGTATTTTTTAAATTTATATAAAATACCTTAAATTTTATTTCTGATAATTATTTTTAGACTACTTAAATAAATTTATGAAATTGGTTTACGTAAATTTTATTTTGTTTTTTTTGAAATTATATGTTAAATTTAAATAAAAATATAATAAAATTATATTAAAAAATAATTTTGATGAAAAAATATAAAGCATTTTTAATTTTTTAATTTATATATAAAAAAATATTTTTATATATATTATTAAAAAAAAATTATTTGATTAAAATTAAAAATATTTCTTATTTTTATAATTCAAAAATTTTTATTTTCTAATAAGTGATTTTTTTTTTTAAGTAAAATAATATATATAATAATAAAATATTATGTTCATTATTACTTTACTTTATTCTATTTTATTTTATTTTTTTATATTTTTACATATCTATTTAAATAGTATATATTTATATATTTTAATATATAGAATTTTATAAATATTTTTATTTCATTAAATATTAATTTATATTTTATAAAAAATATTTTTTTTAAAATAATATAAAAATAATATTTACTTTATTAAAATAAAATAAAAATATATTGATTATATGATATAAAAGGTAGAAGGAATATTATTTATCATATATATTTTTAATTTATCTTTTAGATTTATTTTTATTTTTTAATTCTTACTGTATTTACATATCTATATTAGACTTAAAATAAAGTAATTATTTAATATAAAAAAATTAGACTAATATCTATATAATTTAAAAAAACTTTCAATTATATATTTATTTATAAATAATATTTTTAAAAAAATATAGTACATAAAAATTATAAGTCATTTATAATTTTCATTTTTAAAAAATATTTTTTAATAATTAGATAAAAATAAAAAATAAAATATTATAAAAATAATATAAATAGGATGTAAATATATTATTTATCAATATTTAATTTCTGTTTAATTTAAGTGTGTAATATTAAAAAATATATATTATATTTTAAAAATCTTTTAAATAAATAAATTTCTAAAAAAAAGCAAGTAAAAAAAATTAAATAAATTAAAATATAAAAATAAATTTAATTTTATATTATGTAAATAAAAACAAGATATATTTATTTTTAATTAAAAAAAATATGAATTAAAAGAATGTAAATAAATATATATATATATATATATATATATATATATATTAATTTAT
>NW_004087587.1:0-1010 GCF_000220395.1 Ichthyophthirius multifiliis
GAATAAGAATAAGAATAAGAATAAGAATAAGAATAAGAATAAGAATAAGAATAAGAATAAGAATAAGAATAAGAATAAGAATAAGAATAAGAATAAGAACAATAATTATTATAAGAACAATAATTATTATAAGAATAGGAATAAGAATAAGAATAAGAATAAGAACAATAATTATTATAAGAACAATAATTATTATAAGAATAGGAATAAGAATAAGAATAAGAACAATAATTATTATAAGAATAAGAATAAGAATAATAATTATAATAATAATAAGGAAAATAATTATTATAAGAATAAGAATAAGAATAAGAATAAGAATAAGAATAAGAATAAGAATAAGAATAAGAATAAGAATAAGAATAAGAATAAGAATAAGAATAAGAATAAGAATAAGAATAAGAATAAGAATAAGAATAAGAATAAGAATAAGAATAAGAATAAGAATAAGAATAAGAATAAGAATAAGAATAAGAATAAGAATAAGAATAAGAATAAGAATAAGAATAAGAATAAGAATAAGAATAAGAATAAGAATAAGAATAAGAATAAGAATAAGAATAAGAAGAACACGAATAAATATAAGAAGAAGAATGCAAACAAACATAAGGAGAAGAAGAAGAAGAACACGAATAAACATTAGATGAAGAAGAAGAAGAACACGAATAAATATAAGAAGAAGAATATGAGAAAATATAATAAGAAAAAGAATAATTAAAAGAATAACAAGAAGAAAAATAATAACATAAAGATTTTTAAATATAAAAAGCTGAACAAAATAAAATTTAAGAGTATCATTAATATAATATATAAAATAAATAAAGAGAAGATCATAAATAATATATTTAGAATGAATATGAAGACAAATGTTAATAATAAAATAATAGATAAACTTAAGATATGATTGAAAATGATTAACTTAATAATAAAAACAAACATTAAGAAAATGAAACATTAAAAATATAAATATCGTAAGAATAATAATAAATATAAAATGATTATATAAGTTA
>NW_004087583.1:0-1410 GCF_000220395.1 Ichthyophthirius multifiliis
ATAGCCTGTAATTAAAAAAATTATATTTTTTATTTTAAATAGTTTGTAATAATTAATATTAATTAAATTATATATTATTAATAAATTTAAAAAAGTAGTAATATTATTAATATATTTACTAATTTTAAATAATTGTATTTCATTAATAATAAAGAATAAAGTAATCAACTTATTTAAATACATTAAAAAAATTAAAATAGGATGTAATTGATAAATTTTAAGATACTTAATTTATTATAAAAAAATTAGTGCGTAAAATCTTATAATAAAATATTTTAATTTAATAATAAATTTAATTTTAGAAATGCGTATATTATTTATTTTATATTTTATTTTTTTAATGATTTTATAAAACAAAAAGACAGTAATATTTTATTTTTTTAAACTTTTATTTATTTTTTTTATTTAAAATAGAATGTTTATTTTAATAAAAAAAAATTGATTGATTAAATTTTATAATAAATTATAAAAATAACAACCAGATTGCCATTAATAAATATGTATTATATAATTTTATTATTATAAATAGTTTATAAAAATTAATTTTTTAAATTAAGGTAACAAAATTAGATATAATTCCTTTTGAAAATAATTATTTTTATTCATAATTATTATATTATATTTAGAGAGATATATTTAAACTTTTATTATTTTATTTTTTTCTACTTCATAGACTTAATATATGCAGTAATTTTTTTTATTTCTTAATTTTAAATAAATTTTACAATAAAAATATAAAATTTAATAATTTTTTATATTAATAAGAATGTTAAATATTAAAATTTGAGATTAATAAAAAAACATAATAATTAAAAATAGAAAGTTAATATATATTTAAATATTTATCTATAAATTTTATTATATATTTAAAAAGTAATTTTAAATTGTATACGTTTGATTCTACATTATATAAATATTATTAGATTAAAGATGTAAATTATATTATTAAAGTTTTATAATTTATTATATATATAGATTGTAAAAATTTCTAATTTTATTCATTGATACAATTTTTTTAATTAAATTTAGTGTGTATAATATTATTATTTGAAGTTTTGAATATTTAATTATTAAAATAAGGTTGTAAGAAATAATTTTTTAATAAAATTTATTATTGGATAATTAATATATACCATAGGATGTATTAATATAATTTTTATAATAATATATATTGATTTTTGAAAAAAAATATTGTACAATTTTACTATTTTTATATAAATATGTTTTTTAAATCAAATTAGAAAGTAAAGCTTTATTTTGGGTTTTATTAACTTAAAATTGGATGTAATATTATATTCTTTATTTATTTTTTTATTTAATTAAATACAGGAAGTATATTAATTGGCTATCATAATAATATATATATATATATATATATATATATATATATATATATATATAATAATAGTG
>NW_004087581.1:0-1968 GCF_000220395.1 Ichthyophthirius multifiliis
TATATATATATATATATATATATATTAATAATACTATATATATATATATATATCTCTCTTTATTTTATATATTTATTTATATTATTAATTTTAATAATTAATAATAATATATATTTGTTTTTATTTTTAAATATTAATTTTTTTTTACATTTTATTAATTTAATTATAATGATATTGTAATTTTTATTTTAATTTTATAAACATTTCAATAAACTATTTATAATTTTTTTTTGTTATTATATATAATAAATAATTATTATTGAAAATAAATTGTTTCATGTGTAAAAATATTTAAATAAATAGATTTGATTTTGATTTATTTATTAATTTAAAGATTTTGATTAATAATTTTATTTTATAAAAATAATTATAAATATATTTATAAATTTTTGTTTATATTAATTATTATTATGTTTATTTAATATATATAATATTTAAATTAACGTATTCTTAAGAATATTTTATTAGAAAATAAGCATTCGATATTAAAGTTATGATTTATTTATTTTTTTAATTAAAAAACAAATTAAAATAAACTATTTTTAAGTTATCTACATATATTTTATGATTTTATTTATTTCAATATTAAAAATAAAATCGATATTATTATTTAAAATCATATAACTTTGTTATTTTTATATTTAATTTAATTATAAATAATCAATTTTTATCTATTTTTAAAAATTGTAAAAATTAAAAATAAAAAGCTTAATAATTTATATAATGAAAAAATGGAAAAATTTGCTAAATATACAAATATAAAAACATAGATTTATTTTTTAGTAATATATATTTAAATATATATATATTTTACAAAATCAATATATTTTATTTATAATTTTTTTTCAAAATTGATTTATAATTAAGATTATTTATAATTATCAAAAAAAAATAATAATATTTTGATCTTTAAGAATATTATTAATTTTTTTCAATAACGAGAATTGAGATTTTTTTTTTTTTCATCAGTTATCTTTCTTTTCTTATTATTAAATATTTAAATTTGTATTATCAGTTAATATATTTTAATTTCTTAATTTATTTAACCCTCTTTATTTAAATTTGAGAATTATTTTTTTTTAAAGAGTCCTTTTTCTTTTTCAAAAGCTTCCTTTGAAAAATCTAACGCATCTTTATCAAGTTATATTAAATTAGGAATCTAAATTTAATGCAATTCTGGTATTAATTTATCCAGTTGAGGAGGTTTCTCTAAATAGATTTTCAATTTATTTTTGAAATCAATATTTTCTTGATTCATTTAAAGATTATTGTTTTTTTTTTTTATTAATATTTATATAAAATTTTAATTATATAAATATTAATATATTTTTAATTGTAATTATTATATAATTTTTTTTTTTTTAAATATTTAAATGTTATTATTTTAAATGAAAAATTTCATTTAAAAAAAACAAAAATTATCGTTTCTTAGATTTTAAAAAAAAAAAATAGCAATAAATTATGATTCAAATTTTAATAAATATAAAAAATATATTTATTATTTTAAAATATATAGTATCAAAAAAATTATAATTATGTATGTTAATAACCTGAAATAAAAAAGAATTAAAAAACAGAATATTTATTCAATTTATCATATATTGTTTTTATAAAAAATTCATTTGGAATTACATAAATAAATAATATACTTAACTAAATTATTAATATTTAAAATATATGTATATAAAATATAAGTTCTATTAATAATATTTTTTATAAATAAATAATATATTTTCAATTTAATAATGTAAAGCAGATTCAACAAAAAATTAAATTTTCATAAAAATTAAAGAAAAAAATAAATAAACCTATATAATCATATAAACATAAATATAAATATAAATATAAATATAAATATAAATATAAATATAAATATAACATCTTTTATTTTAAGTTTTATTATTTAAATAAAATTAGACTATAATATTAGTGTTACTTTCTTTAATTATTTTTATTTATTTAAATTAT
>NW_004087579.1:0-2121 GCF_000220395.1 Ichthyophthirius multifiliis
AAATTTAAATCTAATGTAAGAAAATAATATAAAAAAACATAAAAAATATTTAAATTAAAAAAATTATAAATTCATATTACAATATTTAAAAAAAAATATTTCTAATACTTAAGACTAAAAAAAAATATATATATTATCAAATTGTCATATCATTAATATTTATATTTATATATTTATATTTATATTTATATTTATATTTATATTTATATTTATATTTATATTTATATTGAAGAATATTAGTGTTTTTAGTTTTGTTTTTAATTATTATTTTTCTTTTTTTATTTTTTTGAATCTATTGATTTTAAATATAATTTATTATAAATTTTATAAAAAAAAATATATATATTCAGTAAATTTATACATTATTATTCTATTTTTTTATAGACAATAATTTTTTTTTATTAAATTAATTATTTAATAATGCTTTTTTTAATAAGTTTTAATTTTTTTTATTTAAATATAAAATTAGAAATAAACAAAAATAATAAAATTAATTATAATAATTTTTTTTAAGATAAAATAATTTTTAAGAATAATATATTTATTATTTAATTTTTAATTATTTTTAATGAATTAATTTTATATTTTAAAGAAAATTACAATTAAATTAATTTTTTTAACATTTTAGATTTTTTAAAAATTGTTTTATTTATTAAATTTCGATTTATTTAATTTATTCATTATTTGCTATAAATTTTTTAATTATTCTAAATAGGCTTTCAATACTTAATTACTCTTTTAAATTTTTATTTTTAATTTTTTATTATATATGCCTTTTTATATTTTTTATTTCTTTAATAAACTTGTTTGGTTTTTTAAATACTATTTTTAAGGCAAAAAGTTATTTTTAATTTTTATCATTAAATGCATTCTTTTCATCTAATTTTTAAATATAATTTAAATTAAAACAATTTAGAACAATATAATCTTTTAATTTTACTTTTAAAGTTTATTTCATTTTTTTATTATTCTCCAAAAATAATATATCTCACAACCTTAAAAAATTCATATTTTTTAAAGTCTTAAAATTATCAATTTTTAAATAAATTATTTTATGAAATTTTCGATTAAATTATTATTGTTTTTATTAAAATAAAGATGATTTTTTTTAATAGTTATATTAATATTTTTTTTAATTGATAATATAATAGCTAATTCTAATAATATTATATTTTGTAAGAAATACATTATATTATAATATTTAATTTAAAAAATTTATTATATATTTTAATTGTTTTTTATTTTAAAAAGATATATTTTTTTAAATAATAATAAAAATAAATATAAATTCACAAAAAAAATTATAAATTAAATATTTATATTATATCTTAATTATACAAGAGAATATTAATATTTTTTTTCTTATCAAAAATTTATATAATTTATTGTTAAGATAATTTATAATTTTGTATATTTTATAATTCTTAATTCTTCATAAATTAAATTATATAAAAATTAAATAAGGAATTTATTCTTTACTGTTTTCTTTTCTAGATTTATAGATTTTAAAAATATCAGATATATTTTATAATTTAATTCCTCAAGTATTTTTTTTTATTTTAAATTTAGTTTTATATTTTATTTTATACATTTTTAAACATAAAATATAAAAAACAATTAAAAAAAGAAAATACTCAATAATTAATTTTTTATTTTTTATAAAATAAAAAATAAAATAATTAATTAATTAAATAAAAATAAAATTAAATAAATTTTTAAAATTAAAATAATTAAATATTATTTACATTAAACAACTTTTTTTTAAGAATTTATTTTTAAAATTAATATTATAATGATGATTTAATTGATTTTAATTCACTTAAATATCAAATTAAGTTTATTTAAACATTGACTTTAGTTTAAAAAGCAAAAAAGTTCTTATAAAGAGAATAAAATTTTTAATTTATATATTTATTTTTTTGTTTATTTTTATATGCATTAAAAAGTATAAATGAAACATTAGTAAAAAAAATATAAATTTTTAAATAAAATTAAAGTTATTTTTGACAAATTATAGTTTAAAGATGAAAATTAAAATAAACAATTTAAATAAAAAGATTCTAAAAATTTAAAATAAAGAAATTTAAAAGATTAAAAAATTAGTACGAAAAATCATAGACA
>NW_004087577.1:0-1699 GCF_000220395.1 Ichthyophthirius multifiliis
TTTATATTAAAAAAGATATTAATAAGTATATAAAATAAAAAATTTTGAAAATATTTTTTTTATTTAATTAAAAATATTTTATTGACTTAATATTATTTTCAAATAAAAAAATATATATATTTTAAAATTAATAATTTAATATAATATAAAAAATAAAAAAAATTATTTATATATTTATATAAAGAAAATCTTATAAATATATAGCTTTATTAAAAATATATTTTTTAAAATATAATTATTATATTATAATTCTCTTTTACAAATTTTACAATATAATAATATAATATTATACAACACCTATACTATTCATATTTATATAATAATCATTTTCAAAACTAAATATATATGAAATTCATATTTATCTTACTACTTTTTTCTTATTATTGCCATTTTTTATGTATATCTTAGACTCATATAGTTTAATCTATTTTTTATATATTTTATTAGTATAAATATAATACACTTACGAATTTTCTATATTTTAATAAACTACTAAATTTTCTTTATTAATAAAAGTATGAATGATAAATTTATCAATATTATAAAATATTGGCTTCAAAAATATTTTTAATTTTTATCCTAATAAAAGAATGTATATCCATATGAAATTATTTAGTAATTTTTTCATGGTAATATTTGATATATTTTATTTATATTTATACTGGTAATATATGAAATAATTTATTTTATAATAATAAACACCTAAAAATGAAGATGATAAGTACAAATTATAGAATATTCTTTAAAGAATATATTCGAAAGGCAGATTTTGAGAATAGATATTTATAAAAATTTTGAAAATGCTATTATTTTATTATTAAGTTTTTACTTTATATTTTAATTATTTTATTTATATACATTTTATATAATTTATTAAATATATTTATTTATATTAAAACAATTTTATATTTATAAAAAAAATATATTTATTTTATTAAAATAATTTTTTAGATTTTTAAAAATAATAAAATAAAATTATAATTAAAATAAAATATTTATATAAATATAAAAAATAAAAAAAAAAATATAATTTTATAGCAAAATAAAAAATCTTTTATAATATAGTAAATTTTTTCTTTAATTTAAGTATATTAAAAAAATAAAAAATAAAAAATTAATTAATAAAACATTAATATTTTAAAATTAAAAATAGAAATAAAAAAAACATATTTAATATATAAACATATATATATAAAAATATATATATATATTTATATATATATTTTTATTCTTAATTTTTAATTTTATTATAATTTAAATTATAAAATTTTAATTTTTTTGATATTCATAAAATAATATTTAAATTTATCAACGTTCAAGTTTTATTTTTTTTGTAAAACCAAAAACTGCTTACTAATCCTACTGCAATTATAAAAATCAAAAAATTTTAAAACCTATATTTTATATCACTAAACTCTTATTATAAAATTTAAAAAGTTGTTACATAAAAGAATGCACCTGCACTTATACTCATATAAATACTCATATACAATTTTTCCGATCCGCTTAAACTCCATCCAATACCTATTCCTATAATATTCATTATAGCTAAAATAATAACCATTATAGTAGTTTCTTTTAAATCAATATTAGCATTTTTTAACGAATTTCCCAAAGTTAATCCTTCAATCCATTTACGAGAAAGCACAGCTCCGAATATTACTAAACATTTTATCCAATCATTTTCAAGTCCAATAGC
>NW_004087575.1:0-1019 GCF_000220395.1 Ichthyophthirius multifiliis
TGATGCTTCTGAATATCTGTTATTTTCCCTGAGATTAATTTAAAAGTTTTATGTAGATAAGGGGAACAAAATATGAAAAAGGACGTCGATCCAAGTGGCCAAAAAGCTAAAGGCTAAATCACATGTCCTTAAGATTATGAGAGATTCTGTAATTATACACCTATATGTCCAAATTTCTGTTCCGAAAGAGGATTTTGTGTAAACAGTCAATGTATCTGCTAAGCCGGATTCGGAGGAGTTGATTGTTCTATAAAATGCTCCGGGGTAGTCGATAATGAAATTTGTGTAGAAGACTCATGTCCTATAGGCAAATTTTTGAATCCAGATAATACTTGCAAATCAGATTGTCCTTTAGGTTTATTCGGAATGGCTGAAAAATGTGAACCATGTCATAATACTTGTTCTAAATGTACAGGACCATCAGCTAATGAGTGCACTAGATGTTAGTTTACGACATTATTGTAATAAAATAGATGTGTAGATAAATGTAATGAAAATTAAGGATACTTTTATAATTAAACTTTAGAAATTTGTGAATATAGATGGTCCGATATTTGTTAAGGAAATTGTAAAATTTGTTAAAAAAATAATTAACTTTTGTGTATATCTTGTTTAGTTGGCTTTTTTTATTATGAGGATAATTGTTTAAGTTAATGTCCTTTCGGATTTTTCAATAACTAAGAAAATTAAGTTTGTGAGAAGAATTCCTTAGGATGTCTTTAATAAGATAATCCTAACACCTGTTCTCAATGCGATACTAATAATGGATTTAGATTAGGTTTAGATAAGAAATGCACTTTGTGTTAGTCACCTTGTTCTTTGTGTAATCCTAATAAATTAACATAATGTTTTGTTTGTGAAGGAAGTAAATTAGTAAGTATTGACGATATTTGTGTAGATGAATGCTCTGAAATAATTATTATTCTGATTATAGAAAAAAATGCTTAGAATGTACTCGAAATTGTAAAAAATGTAATTATATTGGTTGCAGTGAATGCTATGATGGTTATTATCTATAT
>NW_004087573.1:0-1158 GCF_000220395.1 Ichthyophthirius multifiliis
TTTTATTTTTTATAATTTTAATCCTAAAAAAAAATCAATATATTTAATTTTCTTATTTTTAAAAAAAAATAAAAAAAATAAATGTTATATATTATAATATATATGCTAATTTATAAATTAATATATTATATATGCTTTGTTAATTTCTTTAAATACATTATAATCAAAATATACAATTATTATTAATTTTTTTATATATCTATCATTCATAGAATTCTGTTCTTTAATTAAATTAACATTAAGAGCAATTAATTTATTCTTTTTTTAAGTTTTATTTACCAGTTTTTATTTTGACCTTTTTTTTTATTTGTTAAGCTTTTTCCAGATTTTGTATTATAAAAGATTATTTAATTCATTTAAATTTGTAATTGGTCCAATACTAAGTTTTTTTTTTTTTATTATATTTTTTATTATTAATATTTTCTAAAAAAATAATATAAAGTGGAAAAGGTTATAATTATAATATCTATGTATATAATTAAAATATCAGCAATTTATACATCTAATCCGAATATAAACTCATGTTATGATACTAAGTTATCTGCATAAAACGAAATATTTTCATTTTCGTTTAGAATATATTAAATATCCATTTATACAAATTCGAATAATAAATAAAATTTATTTAATAAATTATTAACATAAGTAAAAAAATATATTTATTATATTTTAATTAAATATTATTATTTAAATAAATACAATTAAATGCTTATATATTTTAAATAAAATAAAATATTATTAAAAATAAAAAAAAGCAAAAATTAGAACAAAATATCTTTTTAATATAAAAGTTTAGTTTTATTTAACCTAAATATTAAATATAGTATATAATAAAATTATAATTTTTTAAAAGTAAAAATTTTAATTTTATATAATAAAAAAATATATTATAAATGTAAATATAAAAATATATAAATATATAAATATATATATTTATATATATTTAAATATCTTAAAAACTATAACTTTTTTATTTATTTTCATTTTATCTATATTTATAAAAATACACATACTTTTTTTTTTTTTTTATTTAATTCTTATTTAATATTTTATTTCTTTCAGAGAATTATTTATAATTCATATATATATATAATATATATATATATATATTTATTATTATTTTTTTTATTTTGTTTCGTTACCCTATTTACTTATAAG
>NW_004087571.1:0-1179 GCF_000220395.1 Ichthyophthirius multifiliis
ATTATTATCATCATTAATTTACTAATAATTATTATTTTTATTTTCATCATTCTATTAATCATCTTGATAGGTATTTTATTAATTTTAATTATTATTAAAATTATTATTTTATTCATTTAATTTATTTGTAATATCATTCAATGTTTTTTTCTACTCGATTAAATCTTCATCATCTTAAAATTTAGTTCCATCATCTGTTTCTGCTTTTTCAAATCTTCCTCTTAATATTATTTATTCTTATTAATTTCTAATTTTATTCTCGTATTTTGTACATAATTCATAATCTTATTGCATTAAATTTAGTTATACATTTAACATTTTATCCTTTTTTAAAAATCATTAATAAACAAATATATTTATAATATTTTAAGATTTAGATAATAAATTTAATTATATTTAATATTTTTAGTTTTTAAAATAGATTATTACTATTTATTCCATTGTCATTTATTTTTTTGGTAGGCCAGTAAAAGAATCCATTTTAAAATAGTTTTTTTTAATGAAAATAATTTTAAAAAAATGATTAAATTATAATTTATTTTTTTAAATATCTAATATTACACCTTTTAAAAAATAATAATTTTATTTTTTATAAATATTAATTAATGTATAATAACACTTTTGTAAATATAATATGATTATAGGTATTTTTATAATTTAATAATTTATATTTTTTAATTGATAAAAATCATTTTGTTTAATTATTCTTATAATTTTATCATAAAATTATTTCTAAAGTCATATGTTTTTATTATATAAATAAAAATTTATTGCTTATAAACAAATGATTTTATATTTAATATATATTTAAAAATTTGCCATTTGATTATTAATATTTTTATACTAGATGTTCATAAATATATTTATTTATTTTTATTTAAAACAATACTATATATATTTTTTTTCATTTAAAATAATACTATATATATATATTTTTGTTTGTAATATAAGTTTAAAAAAAAATACAAATCGCAAATAATAATTTCAAATTAAATCAAAAATATTTATATTAAAAGACAAAAAAGTATGAATCCGTCAGTATATTTGATTTTCTATTCTATTCACAGTTAGATAAATTGATATAATAAATTATTACATTTTTTTAATATGTTTTATCTTAATTTTATACCCTTTATTAATTATACAAATATAAAATTTATTTTTATAAAAATGATTTAT
>NW_004087569.1:0-2123 GCF_000220395.1 Ichthyophthirius multifiliis
TATATATATATATATATATATATATATATATATATATATATATATATATATATATATATATATATATTAATTTTACAATAAAATAAATAGAAATAAATAATATTATAATAGTGTTAACTTTATTTAATTAAATATCTTTTAAGATAATAATTTAATTTTAATTGAAGAAATATAAAATTATTTATTATATGTATAATCATAAAATAAACGAGAAATTAAAATGTAAACTTTTAATAAATTACTTTTGTAAAAATTAAATGAATGTTATAAACCGGGACCATAATATAAAGGAATTTTTATAACTTAATTAAATTCAAATAAATATTAGAAAAATTATTAGATGTAATATTTTTTATCTTTTAAATATATATTTTTTAATTTACTAGAATATCGATAATTTTTATAATAAAATTATTGAAAAAGAAAATGAACTTTTATAAAAAAATCAATAATTAAATAGTACAGTTTAAAAAAAAAATATTTCATAAAATTAATATTAATTTAACTAATAATAAACTTAAACTAAAAATTCTATTATTAGAAATGAAAAAGAATAATCTAATAATGCTATTAATATTAAAGATATTTAATCCGAAACTTAATTCGAATACTAATTAAATGAAATTTATAATTTGGAAAGATTTAATAAAATAGAAAACATATACGATAAAGAATTATGGTTAAATGATTAAATAAATAAGCTAATAAATTTATAAAATGATCTAAATGATTAAAATTAAGAGGAAAATTTTAATAAAGCAAAAGAGTTTTTAGATTAAATTTAAGATTAAATTAATTTAGAAAAATACATTAATAAAAATATAAATGATTCTAATACAGAAAGTTAAGAAAATTAATAATAAACTTAATTAAAATTTACAAAAAAATCTTATTTAATTGATTAAATTGACGAATTAATTAATTATGAAGAATAGGAAACTATTAAAAAATAAAACTTTTATGAAAAAAAATAAGAAAATGAAACTAATTCTATATATAATATTTAGGATAATGATGAAGATGATTTTATCAAAAATCAAAAAAATAAAAATGATGAAAAATAAATAAAAGAATAAATTTTATAAAAAGAATGTTTTTTGAAAAATCTTTAATAATAATAAATTTAGTTAATAAATACTTTAGAATAAAAATAATAATTATTGAATAATTTAGATTATTAGCATATTACATAGTAATTGGTTTAACAAAATATTGATTTAAATACTATAGAGTAAAAATTAATCAATAAAAAATAGAAAATTAATAGTTTAGAATAAGAAATAGAAAAAATAAATTATTAATTATTAAATTAATAAACTATGTAATTAAAAGAAAATAAGGAAAAATAAAAATAAATATAATAATTAAATGATTAGATTTAATAAGAAAACGAATTCATTTAAAGTTATAATTATAAAATTAAAAATATTCAATAGTAAATACAAAAAATTAAAAGTGAATAGAATGATGATAATTATTCTTTTAATTTAAATAATGATTAAGAAAGTTAATATTCGAATTTGATTGTTTAGAATATGGAACTTTAGGAAAAAATATTTCTTTAATAAAATAGTTTAAAATAATAAAATAATTAGATTTAAAATTCAAAAGAAAAAATTTAGTAAATGAAATAATTGATAAATGAAGAAAAAGTTAAAACTTAGTTAAATATTTAAAAAGAAAAAGAAGAATATAAAAATTAAAAATAAAATTTGAAAAATAAAATTTAAGAATTAAATTTATGTTTGAATAAGATAAATAATGACTAATAAAATTTAAAAATAAAAAAAATAATTAAATCAAATAAATTAAATTTATTAATGAAAATATGTAAAAAGAAAAAATTAAAAACTAATAATTAAAGTTAGAAATGTATTTATAATTATTTATGTAAATAATTTATATATATCTTATTTCATTATAAATAGGGAAAATTTAAATAGAAATAATAATTTTTAATTAAAAGAATACAATTCTAAAAATAGCAAAGAAACTAACTATTTAAGTGTAAAATATTAATAATTTTTTTTATTAGATTATAATTAAAATTTGTATTTTAAAAAATATATATATATATATATATATATATATTATATATATATATATATA
Organism: Ichthyophthirius multifiliis; assembly: GCF_000220395.1. Taxonomy (NCBI): domain Eukaryota; phylum Ciliophora; class Oligohymenophorea; order Hymenostomatida; genus Ichthyophthirius; species Ichthyophthirius multifiliis. The sequence goes on from NW_004087569.1 coordinate 2,110, forward strand.
TATATAATTATTAG
>NW_004087567.1:0-1081 GCF_000220395.1 Ichthyophthirius multifiliis
TATTATTTTTTATTTTTCTTACACTTGAAAAATAATTTAAAAAAGAAATAATATTTTAAATAAGAATAAAATCAATTATAAAAGCTGACAAATAACAAACAGACCATTTATAATCTTCATCATTATTAATTATTTTACATTATTTTAAAATAAGCAAAATAAAGAACATTATAAAAATGATTAAAAAAATCAATTTAGAAACTATATATTTACAGCAGTTTAAAAAATTTAATTTTTCAATAATTTTTTTCAAACTTCCTTTAATCAATACACACATCAAAACTAAAATACCCATTATAAAATAACCAAACATAAATTAATAAAAACAAATCAGCATAATTAAGCATTATTTAAAATACATTAATAGAACTCTAAGTACAGAGTTTGGTGAATTGCCTTATAACATATACATTTCCAAAAATTCATTACCAATAAGTGTAAAATATATTTTCTAGTCATAATTATAATAATCAGAATTTATATTAATTTAGTTAATTGTATTTATACTATTTCTTTAGTTATGATTATTAACATTAATAACAGTTAAACCGTTTTGATGATTTGTAATTTTTTATTAAGTTTATTTGTTGCTATAATTTTCAAATTCAGTCATATCAATTTCAGGACTAATAGGACTCATTTAAGTTTAATTATTTAAATAACTTTTTTTTCTTAAATTCATTTCAATTTTAAAATTATTCCCTTTAGCATTTACTGCTAATTTTTATTAGTTTATTTAATTTGCTTTTTGAATTTCTTATTTGGAACTTTACCTTTTGTTTTCATTACTTATTATATCTTCTACCACAACCTGATTTTCTACGTTTTTTGTTTAAGTTTTTGCTTATTTGGGTTTACATTCTGTTTTTCCTAAATTTTTTGACCTATTATCTAAGAAATGGCAAATTATACACGCTATGAATGTATATATAGTAATTATGAGATATATTTTAAATATTAACTTACTAGTAGCATATGTTTCTTATACTTATTACATACATTTACCATCATCATTCAAAATAAGTCCATATTCGCATTCTAAACATTTATTTGCTTCTGTGCATTTTTTGCATGTAACATG
>NW_004087565.1:0-1094 GCF_000220395.1 Ichthyophthirius multifiliis
GATTGTTTAGCTAAATGTGCAACTTGTTCTAATGCGACCGATTGTGATACTTGCTTTCAGAATAGAGTTCCTTAATAATGAAATTGTCCTTAATATTCCTATAATCTTAATGCTTTCAATTAAGCCTGTATTATGTGTTCTACTTTTTCAATTGGATGTGCTACATGCAGTGCAACTAAATGTCTTACATGTATAAGTCCTTATTATTTTTAATTAAACTCAAATGGATAGTGTGATTCATGCTAAACTATAATGACTAAAATGCATTTTAGTGATGATTTATTGTATTTAATTATAGATTTTGATTATAATTATAGTAATTTGTAAATTGATCTTATTCTGACAAATTTAGATTTTTATAGTTATTTTTCTTAATTATAATTTACTAATTAACTTTGCATAGAAACATTAGATTAAACTTTTATTACTACCAAATTATAAGGAAATATTTTGTGTTCTTTTGATAAATATTAAAAAACTTTTACAGTTAAACTTGATTCTGTAAGTACTGTTAATAAGGATGATACAATAAAAATAAAACCTGGTATATTCAAACTAACAAATAATGGATTTTATTGCCCTCATTTTCTTTAATAAATAACTGGAAAAGTAATTTTAGACACTAATCCAGTTATTATGTTAACTTAAACAAATCCTATTTCGATATGTTAATAAGCATAAATAATAATTTATTGTGTTTCTAATTGTGGAAATAGAAAGTTAAAATAAATTACTTGGACACTCGTTTCTTCTAATGTAAATACGAAAAATGAAATAGCTTAAATAAATACATAAATCTAATAATATAATAACAAACTAGTTTTAGATATACCACCTTTATAACTGAAAAAATAAGGATAATACTAATTCTAAGTAATTGTAGCTACATTGTTTAACCAATCAGCAACTGCAAACGCAATAGTATAAACTTTAGCAGACACTTCGATAGACATAAGGGTAAAATCTAATCCGAGTTAAATCTATAGAAGTAGTTTAGTGAATATATTAGTTAATTTTAATCTTTTGTAATGTGAGATGATGAAAAATATCTTATCATAAGAAATGTTTATGAAGTATAAATAAATAACATGATA
>NW_004087564.1:0-1375 GCF_000220395.1 Ichthyophthirius multifiliis
ACTAATAATAATAATAATAATAATAATAATAATAATAATAATAATAATAATAATATTCAAATTTATAAAAAAAAGAAAATAACAAAAAAAATATAAAAATTAGTAATAAAAATTTTATTATATTTTTAAATTTAAAAATATATAATTAATATAAATAAAAAATTAATTTTTTTTTTTTAATATATTAATATTATCAAAAAAAAATATTTATTATTTTAAAATTTTATTTATACTTTTTTATTATTGTTTTTAAAATATATATTATTTTATTATTATTAAATTTTTATAAATAAATTTTTTAATGTAAAATATATTAATAATTATTTTTATATATATATTTATAAATATTTTTCATTTTATTATTTGTTATATTATATGATATATTTAATACTTTTTATATTTATTTATTATCTTTTGCATTTTTTATTCTTATTATTTATTATTGTTTTATTATTTTTTATTATTTTTTATTTTATTTTTTTAAATATATTTAATGAATTCTAAAAAACTTTAATATATTATAACATTTTTATTTATTTATTTTTTAATACAAATCATTTTTTAAAATTATAAATATTTTTTAAACTTTTAATATATACATTTTTTTAAAAAAACTTATATATTAAAAATTCTAATAAAATAATATAAATGAAGAAAATACAAATATATAAAATACAAATTTATTTTTTAATTTAAAATAATAATTATATATAACTAAAATTAATTCACTTTTAAAACTTTAGTGTATTATTAATTAATTCTTAATTTATTTTATCTTCCTTTCTATATTTTAGTATTATTTATTTTCTAGTTTTGGTTTTTAGGCAACTTTATATAAAATCAAAATTAGTACCAAATTATTTTAATAAAGAATAAAATAATATTGTTTCCTCTTTAGACCATGTTTTGTTTTTCATATTTAAAGCAGATTCTTTATTTAAATACTGTTTTCTATTTAAGGTGTTTCTATTATTTATATAGATTGTTTTTTCATTTAAAATTTCATCTACGATATTTTCTAATAATAAATTATTCTATTATTCATTAATTCCAGTGCTTAAAAAAGTCAAATATTCGTCATTTAATAAATGTATTTTGTTTATTTCTTCATTATTATTATTTATAATTATTTTTGTATATATAAATTAATAATTTAATTTATTTTATAAAGAAATAGATTAATCCATTTAAATTTTTAGTTTTATAAAGAAGTTTTAAGAATATCAATATAGATTAAGAAAAGAAGGAAAGGAACACATTTTTTTTTTTTTTTATATAAATAATAATAATATTAATTTTTTTTTTATATTTTAAATTAAAAAATAATAATTAAATTAAAGTGTCTATATTGATAAATTAAAAAAAATAAAAATTA
>NW_004087562.1:0-1159 GCF_000220395.1 Ichthyophthirius multifiliis
AAAAAAAAAAATAATAATAATAATAATAATAATAATAATAATAATCATAAATATAATAATTAAAACGATAACAATATTATAAATAATATACATTATTTTCTTTACATTTAAATTTTATTTTATTTTAATATTAATAATTATTTTTTTTTATTATATTATTCTACTATATTACTTAAATAAGTATCGTTTTTTTATTTATGTATATTTTTTATAATTTTTTAATTTATTTAAATATTTTTTATTTCCTTTTTTTATTATTGTTTAAGTTATTTAAAGTTATTTTTAATTAATATCTTGTTCTTTTTTAGTACTTTTATTATTTTTATTTTTTATTTTTAAAATATTTTCTTATTTATTTATATAATTTATTACATTTATTTTTTATTTGATTTTGTCATAATATCATATAATGATGTTTTATTTCTTTTCTGAATTAATAATATTTGTTAAAAATTCGCCTGAAACCTATCAACTTGTACTAGCTTAAAGTTTATACTACTTGAGTATTTTAAAATCCATTTTTTATCCTTTTGTAATTTCTTTTTTAACTAAATATTATGTATATATTTTAATTTTTTTTTATATAAATTATTATAAAATTAAGATAAAACAATTTTTAATCAATATATGCTTAATTTAAAAATATTGTATTAAGCTCATATCATATTAATAAATAGATCTAATAATTTCAAATATATTTCTAAAATTCATAATTTAGAATTTTAAAACATAAATTATAATTTATATTAAAATTATTATTTATTTATTATTTTTTAAAAAATAATATAAACTAAGACTAAATGTATGAGAATAAATATAATATCTAATTTTTTATATTAAAATAAATAAAATCTTTAACAATATTTTTAATAAATTCTAGATATTTTATATTTTATAAACATTTTTTATAAAATAAATTTTATATTTTTAAATATGTTTTTAATAAATAATTAATTTTTATATAATTTAATTAATAAAATAAAAATTCAAAAAAAAAATATATATATATATATTTAAAAAAAAAAACTTAGATATTTTAAAATTTTATGTATTATTTAAAAATAAATATATATATACATATAAATTAAAAAAAGGAACTTATATTTATAAAAAAATAAAACTAATTATTAAAAATAGAATAACCTAAAATAGATGAAAG
>NW_004087560.1:0-2478 GCF_000220395.1 Ichthyophthirius multifiliis
ACCCCAACCCCAACCCCAACCCCAACCCCAACCCCAACCCCAACCCCAACCCCAACCCCAACCCCAACCCCAACCCCAACCCCAACCCCAACCCCAACCCCAACCCCAAACCCCAAAACCCCAAAACATATTCCAAAATTATTCATATAATTAATTTAAATTAATAATTCATATATAATGTATTTATATTAATTATTTATAAATATAATTTATATTCAAAATAAAAAAATTAAATATAATATTTAAATATAAAAAAATAAATTCTAATATATATTTCTCAAATAATATTAGAATAAATTATATTTTTAAAAATATTTAAAATAAAAAACAATTATAAAATTTTATTTTAATATTTAATATTTTATTTTTTATATATATATATATATATATATATAAAAATTAATAATTTTTAACAATTTAATAATATAAATTATTAAATATGTATAATTTATAAAATCAGTAATAAAAAAATTTATAAAAAATCTTTAAATAACATTTTTAATGTATTTAGTATATATAAATATTTAATTTATAAAAAAATAAATAAAGAATATATTTTTTTTAATTATTATGAAATATAGATTTGATTAATTCCGAAATTAAAAATATATATAATTTATTAAATTAAATAATTATAATTTCAATAACAAACTAAAAATAGTTATTAAATTTAATTATACTTAATAGAAGAAACAAATAAAAAAAATATATATATAAAAATAAAATATCTATGATTTAATTTTACTATTACATAAAAATAGAAATTTCATTAATATTCTTTTTAAAAAAATAAAATAAAAAAAAGAAATAATGAAACAAAAAAATCATAAATAAAATTTAATATTAGAAAAATAAAATAAAACCAAACAAAAAATATATATATAAATCATAATTTATTTCATTCAGAATATATCCATACTATAAATACATTACATCCATCACAATCATGATTTTTATACTACATAAGTGGTACGTTTTCTCCTTCTTCCCTATCTCTAACAGTTAGATATTTTCCTGAGTTTTTATTAAAGATTCTATATTAATTATAGGTATTATTTTCTTCCTAAACTTGCCAAACTTAGCATAAACTGTTATTACAATCACTAAATATGACTCCTTCTTTATCATTAAAGTTACATTTATTAGGCTAAATACATTTTCCAGTACTAACCTATTTAATATAATAAGTATTAATCGCACTAGCATCTGTAGAAACAAACTAGAATTAAAACTATTCATTTCCATCATAATAAAACTACTTAAGATTCTATAAAGTACTATCAGATTTTAAAAATCTGTTACTTTTTTAATTCATAATTAATACATTTTATCTTCCATTCATAATAAGCTTATCAAAAAAAGTATTAAACCTCTCCTCTAAGTCAGCATCATTAATTTTAGCGTCAGAATCTTCACAATAAGTCACATCTCCATTTACAAGTAGTCTATTTTAACAATAAGTATCTATATAATTATTAAACCTTCTCTTTAAATTAGATATTTCAGAAGGAGTAAGCCCTCTATTATCCCTTTTAGTAAAAATAGAAAGAAGTTCATCAAAAGAAACTAATGAATTTTACACGGGCATAGGATTATCTAAAGACTAAGTTGCCCATTTAGATACATTATTATCAGGATCAGGAAGAGCCCCTACAGAGTATTATTTCCAAGTTTTAGTCGATTCTTCGAAAGCTGAGGCACTTTCTTAATCTTTAGAAAGGCCAAAAGAGCCTTTTGCGCATCTACTAGAGGCCGCTGCAGTTACTGAAATGCCTTTAGATTTCATTTTTTTGACTGATTCAACACTCATTTCGAATCTATAACCAAAAAGAGAACCTAATTGCATCTAAACAATAACATGAGTTCCATATTTATCGAAAAAATCATGGTAAGCAGCTTCATTATCACCTAATTTCTCCAAATTTTTTAATATTAAAGCCATAGAAGACGTAAGTCTAGGTTAAAAAGATTTAGATTCATAAAAAGAAACATTAAACTAAACACATTAAGCCGAAGATTCAATAAACATACTTTCTTAACTTTTTATTGACTCATTAGTTTACTTATAATCAGCACTTGCAGAAAAACGAGCACTTATGGTCCTTGTTCTAACATTCACACTTGCCTCGAGACTTTCTCTATAACTTTTCATAGAAGAAACCTATTTAGAAGAATAAGAAGTAGTACATGCATTATATGTATTCACACGAACTCCTTTAGGAATTATCCAGCTTCTATCCGGAGTTAAAGCAGATAATATATCGTCTTCATATTCGATTTCTAAAATACTGTAGTTAAAATAACCTGAATCTAGACCTTCAGTTGAGTGGGGGTTGCCAAGGAAGATATTATATCCTTGGCCAAGATAGTCAATGTTTTTGATGAAGCTTGGAAGCTTGTCTTGAATGGTTGTAGTGTAGGTTATGCCAAAGTTTTAAGGTTGGGTAATGCAATTATAAGATTATATTAGATAGAGAG
>NW_004087558.1:0-1130 GCF_000220395.1 Ichthyophthirius multifiliis
TAATATTTTATTTTTATATATTTTCTTATTAATATAATTAATTTTTTATTTTATTTTTTTATTAATTTTAATTATTCTTTCTTATTTATATATATTTTATAAATAATAAATTTTTCTTTTTATTTATTTTTTTAAAAAATATCAATATTACTTTTTATATATTAAAATAAAAAATTATATAATTATTTTATTTTAATCTAAATATTCTAAAAAAAATAAAAAAAATTAATAATGTATTTATTATTTTATGTGTATATTATAAATAAATAATATAAGATTATTCATATATATAAAATTTTTAATATTAATTATAAATTATATTTAAATATATATTTAAAATATTTATATTATATATTTAATTTTAATTATATTTTATAATTATTTTAATTTATTTTATTATTATTATGCTTTTTAATTTTTAAAATAGACATTTTTTATACTCTTCATATTTAGATTTTTTGTTTTTATTTTTTTTAAATTTTTTATTTTTTTAAATAAGCTTTTAAATTTTCAACCTGTAAAGTTTTATTATTATTACTTTAAATATTAATAGTTTAATATTTATTAGAAAAATATAAGTATATTAATAATGTTTTTGCTTTTTTGTAATTTAAAATATTTATTGCTTAAAACTAATTTTATAATATACTTCTTGTATTATTCTATGGTAAATAGATAATTAAATTCATATTATTTAATTATTAATTTTGCCATTATTTTTAATTAAAATTTTATTTTAAGAGTAAATTGATATAATTTTAAAAAATTTATATTATTAAAGCGTAAATATAAATTATACAAATTTGTATAAATTATTTGTAAAATTACTGAATACTTAATTAATTTTTTTTTATATTAATTATTCTAAATATTTATTTGCTTTTATTATTAATGTTTCTAAATCTTAAAAATCTAATTATATGATTTATATGATTTAAATATTTATTTTTTTAAAAAAAATTGATTAATTTTATTAATATATTATATTCGTAATTATTTTAATTTTTACTCTAATATGTAATTAATTTAATGCTTTTATTTTTTAATCTCAAAAAATTAATAATATGTAATATAAAAAAAAATTAAATAGTTTATTAAATTTTTATTATTATTTTTAATTATAAATAAAC
>NW_004087556.1:0-1198 GCF_000220395.1 Ichthyophthirius multifiliis
ATATATATATATATATATATATATATATATATATATATATATATATATATATATATATATGGTTTATATACGTTTCTATGCTCCTTAATATAATATTTTGTCTTCTCTTACTGCTTAATTAAATGTCAAAATTTTAGTATTTGCTAAAAGTTAAATTATCATCGAGGCTGTGACTATGGGTGAAATTCCCAATTCCATTAATGTTCCTCGATTAGATGCTAAGATTACTCTCATCCAATAAAATGGGTCACTTCCTTATGCTCTTACGACTCCATATAAAGGTATTTAACAACAAACTAAATATATAAATAAAGTTATGCCAGTCCATATCATTTTTTATCTTATAGAAATAAATTTCTATATTATTATTTTTTTTTTTGTGGGGTGGGGGGTTTATTTATTTATTTTACTTAAGTTGGTTATTCTACTTCGGGTAATATGGCCATTGCAGGCTTTAAAAGCTTAAGTACTTCCATTTTTTTAAGTTATTTATATTTTTAATTTTTGGTTTTGTTTATTTTTTTATAAAAAAATTATTTTTCTATTAAGTATATATATTATAATATTAAGATATTTAATTATATATTTTGAACACGTAATAATAAAAATAATAAAAAATTAAATATAGTAATTAATAAAAAGTAAATTAAACTTAAAAAAATAAGGAATTAAAATAATTTATTGTATTATTTGAATTTATATATATAATATAAAAAACTAAAAAATTAAAATAAGAGGAAAAATGTTTAATTAAAAAATAAAATTCAATTATTTTATTTGATAAAATAAAAAACAAATATATTAGTTAATATAAAACTTTTAATTTATAAATAAGAAATAAATTAATATATTTTATCATTATAATAAATAAATTTTATGAACAATAGAAAAAATTAATTATTTAAATATTTTAATTAAAAATATATTTAATATGAATTAAAAATTAATTTTTTACAATAATTATATACTATATATATAAAATATAAAAAATTCTAATTAAATATTATATAAAAAAAATGAAAAACAAATCTGTTTAAAGAAATTAAACAAAGTAAAATTGCTAATAATTAAAAAATAATACTAATATAAAAAATTAAGATTCCAATATATTAAAAAATACATTATAAAAAGAAAATAATAATACTATAAATAATGTATAAAATTAATTAATATAATAATAATAATAATAATAATAATA
>NW_004087554.1:0-1751 GCF_000220395.1 Ichthyophthirius multifiliis
ATGAAATAATGACTATTTTTTTATAAAATATAAATTTTTATTAATTTCCTTTAGAATGCATAATTAGAAAATATATAAAAATTATATTGTATTTAATTGTTAAAATTTTTATATTGTATTATATTATATTATTTTTTATTGTAAATTAAATTAATTTTCTATTAATTTTAAGATTATTAAAAAAGGAATAAATAAAACTTTTAATATTTTGGTTTAATTTATATATAGTAATATAATATATCAATATAAAATAATTACGTAAATACATAAAATGATTAATATTTATTATTTTTAATATAATTAATTATATTTAAATTTGTTTTTACTATAAATATGTTTCTAAAAAGAAACAATAACAATAAATTATTTCTTTTAATATAGTTATTTTCATATTTTTTTATGTATATTGTATTTTTATTTTTTTTAAAAAAAATATTTAAATTTTTAATATAAAATATATTTATATGGAAGACTTAATAATATTTTTATATTAATAATATTTATTTTTATATAAATAGATTATTTAATTTACCCATAAATAGTACCAAAAACAATATTAAAAAAACATATTTATTTATTAATTGATTACAATAATTATAATTTTTTATTGTTTTAATAAATATTTTATTTAAGATTTTATTGAAGATTTTTATTTAATTTCAAGAGTTTTATATTATTATTATATTAAAAATATTAATATCTTTTTACGAAATTAATATGTTTATTAAATTCTATATAATGCATTTTTTTTAGAATTATTGAAAATATTTTAATTTATCAAAAAAAAACTTATTTACCTGAAGTAAAATATATAATATATAAGAAAAAAAGTAAAAAATAAATATTTTATAAGTATTTTTTATTAAAATAGGATTTAATATCCTACAAATAAAATAAAATATGAATAAAATCATTAAAATCAATATATAAAAGTTAAAGAACTATTAAAAAATAAAAATTTAAAAGGTTTAAATATTAATTAAAAAAATAAAATACAAAAAAATATAAAAAATAATATAAAAGAAAAATAAGTAAAATTTAAGAAATTTTTTTTAATTAGAAACATAAAATTTTATATAGTATTTATAAAAAAAGAAAGCTATATAATTACTTTATTTTTATTTAATATAAAGGAATATTTAAAAGAAAAGATAAATTTCGAATAAGTAGAATCATGATATTATTGTAATAAAAAAATAGAAATTTTCTACTTTTATAAACATTTTAAGATATAATATGTATGTTATTAAAAGAGAGGAAATATAAAAAAAATGAAATTAAATAAATCATTGAATAATTTAATTTTAAAAATTATCATAATTCTTAATTATATAAAAAAATTATAAATTATAAATAGAAAAATTAACAAAAAATATTTAACTATATTGTAATTATTAGATAAAGCTTATTTAATAATGATGTACATAGATATAACTAAAATCTAGAAAGAAAAATAATTTTAAAAAAATAAGGTTAATTTGTTTAAGTTGAAAACAAAGATAATTAAATTATAAAAATTATTCTTTATTAAAAAAAAATATTATAAGCGAATTATAAAAAAATATATTTAAATTGTTTTTATAAAATTAAAAATTAAAAATAATATTAATTATTAGAATTACTAAATAATAAATTTAAATGATATTCTAAATATTAAAAATAAATATATAAAAATAAAATATTATTTTTGATAAATTAAAGGTATAAATATATAAAAATTATTAATATAAAATTAAAAATATATAAGATAT
>NW_004087552.1:0-2072 GCF_000220395.1 Ichthyophthirius multifiliis
GCTCTATATTACAAATAAATAATAAAATGTCTTTTATAATTAGAATGTTTTGTAAAACTTTTAAAAGAAAGTAGAATTGTTTAAGTTATAATTTTTCATGAATTAATTTAAATATTGATTCTTTTTAATTAATTCTTAAGTAGGCCTTATAGAATAACTTAATAATATGTAAAATATATTATTCTTATTACTGTTAATTCTATTCTGTTTTATGATTTAAAAACTGTCTTAATATTATTAGCTAATTTTTTATTATTATTAAGTATTAACTTATTTATTATTTTAGTAGAAAGTATCTATAAATTGAATAAAAGAATATTTAAATATTCAATTTATCTCATTTTTATTTTTATAGTTATAATTTGCTTTTACATTATTTGTATTAGTATTTAAAATAAATTTTATAATAAATATAATGATTGGGTGCCTTTTTATTTCTTAGTAATTTTTTTAGATATCTTTATTTATTAAATTATTTCTGCATTTATAAAATAAAGACTAATTATTTAATTGTTTTCTAATTAAAAATGCTATAGTATTAAAATAAAGTTATTTAATATTTTAAATTTAGAAAATTATTTGATGAATATATTTAAAATAAAATATTAAAATTGACAACTTCAAAATTGTTATTTTTTTAGTGTTTTATTAAGAAATATTTTTACTTATTTTTATTTTTATTTTTATTTTTATTTTTATTTTTATTTTTATTTTTATTTTTATATCTATGTTTTATTAAAATTAAATATTTAAACTTTATGTATAATAATTAATTTTTTATTAATTGTTCTATTATTTTATTAAATACTTTATAATTTTTATTTATAATTACTACTACATATTGATAAATTTAAATTATTTATATAAAAATATTATTTAAATGATTGTTTAATATTGATATTTTATTATTTCTGTTTTTAAAAATAAAAATTACAGATATATTTTAATAAAGTAATATGTATTAACTAATTATTCTTAGTTTATTTTAAATCATATAAAAACTTAATAAAATAATATTCAAAAATAATAATTATTAATTTATATAATTCTTATTATATAAAAAATTATCAATATAGATTTTTGAAAATTTACTTAATTTTTTTTTAATTAATTATGCAAATGAAGTTATTTCGTGATTAATTTAAAATGTTAATAATTTTATAATAATAATAAAAAATTATATATTTATAATAAATAAAAAATATAATATAAGAATATATAAATGTAAAAAGAATGAAATAAAATTTAAAATTTGTAATAATTTATTTTATAAATATTTAAATAAACATATAAAATTTATTATAAATTTATTTAAAAATAAAATAGAAATATAAAATATTTGATATAAATTTTTTATATTAAATATTTAATTCATTTATTTACTAATTTAATATATAAGAATATATTTACTTAAATATAACTAATTTATTGTAAATAAAATATTAGATTAAAAAATTTAATTAAAAATATATTATATAACTAAATATTTTTATTTATATAATTAAATGTATTTTTTATTTATTTATTTATTTTTATTTTTATATATTTAATTACTATAAAATTATTTACAAAAAAATATAATTAAGAATATAAATTAATAAATAAATAATATTTTTAAAAAAGTATAACATTTTTTAAAAATATTAATGTATAAAAAATATATTTACATAATTTTGAGGACATTAAATATTTTATTTTATTTTTATACAAAAATATTTTTATTTAATTTAATAATTTTTCATTTTTAATATTTTTTTAACTATAAAATAATTATAATAAAATATATTTTTTATATGTATAAAATTAGTATTATTTATTGTATTATAATAAATAATTTTTTAATTATTATTTTTTTAAAAATATATATAAAAAAAAAATATAAATATATATAAAAACAATATATTTATAAAATTTTAGAATGTTAGTTATCTTAATAAAATTTAATCTTATAATTATAATAATAAATAAATATATATAAAATTATATATATATTATATTCATTTTATTTTAAATATATATAAATATATATAAATAAATAATTTTTTAAAATATATATATAATAAAATTATCAA
>NW_004087550.1:0-1159 GCF_000220395.1 Ichthyophthirius multifiliis
TATAATTTATTTAAAATTTCATTAAAATATAAAAATTAAAAAAGTTATAAAAATAAAAATTTAAAAAAAAAAAATCAGTTTTTTTAAATTATTAAAAATAAAATAAAATTATAATTAAAAAATAATAAATAAAAAATAAAATAAATTTATTTTTTAAGAATAAATTAAAAAATATAATTAAGAAATGATAAAAAACAAAATAAAAAATTAAAATAATTTAAAATAAAAATTTATTATTTTATATATAGAAATAAAAAAAATAAAATAAAAAAAACTATTATTAGAAGTAAATAAAAAATTATTATTATATAAAAAAAAATGAAATATAAAAAATATAAATATAAAATATATAATAAAAAATATTTTATATATTTATATATTAAATAATATATTTATATTTATATATATATTTAATTTTTTAATATTTATAATTATTATAAATCATTATAAATGTAAAAAATCCTCTAATATTTACAGGCGCTTTAATCATAGAATTAGCGAAATTTACAACAACAAATAATTTTAGAAAATTAGTGGATAGTATAAAAACATACTTCTATAAATATTAAAGATATTTCTGATTTTATTTAAATAGAAAATAAAGATTAATGTTTTCTAAAAAAAAAGCTTTAAGTTTTTCATGAATTAACTTAGAAAATCAGACTTGCTTAAATAATTAAAATGAAAAAAAAATATAAGAAATTAAAAGTATTAATAATTTATATATATTTTTATTTATATATAAAATAATAAATATTATTAATTTTTAGTTTATTTTTTTTAAAAAAAAATAGAGTATGAGAACTTAAAAAACTAGAAGAATATGGATTTGATATATATTAATTAAGAAATCCTTAAAAATAAGTATCTTCTAAAAGAAATATTGAAAAAGAAGTTAAAGAGTTATATTCATAAAAAGGAAATGAAATGAATACAGAAATGGGGATTAGAGCTGATCGAAGAATAATTAATTCTACATAATAAGGCGAATTAGGGGTTAATGATAAAAGTGTATTTTTAATCTTTTTTATAATTATATATATATTAATTTTTAGATGTTTATTATGTTTATAAAGCAAAGAAGTAAAATTTTCATGCTACAGCTGAGAAAGATTTCTGTTTAGAGATAAGGATATACTTTGCTATAAATGTAGTAGAC
>NW_004087548.1:0-1013 GCF_000220395.1 Ichthyophthirius multifiliis
AAGTTATAGAATATTCTTTAAGATATTAAACTTTCAACATAATTTAATGCAGTGGAACTTGCTATTCCTCTGCTAGAGAAATTCTACTTTTTATTATCTAACTTAGTTAAACATTACCATATTATATACCAAAATAATAACCTATAATATTTTCTTGTGTATTAGGAGAAGAGGTAAAAATAATAATATATAAATATATAAATATATAAATATATAAATATATAAATATATAAATATATATTTATTTTAAATTATTTATATATTTATATTTAATTTTTTTAAATTATTTTAAATTATTTTATTTTTTAATTTATTTTATTTATCTATAAAATTTATATTTAATTTTTTTTTTTATACATATTATTTAATAATTAAAAATATTAATATTTCAAATATTAATACTTATTACTTATAACTTATTAATTCTTATTTTTTTTTTATTTAATTATTTTTTTTTTTTTTAATTTTATTAAAATTAAATTTATTTTATAAAAAATAATTTTTTTTTTTTTTCTTATATTATTATTAAAAAAAATTTACTTAAAAAATTAAAAAAACTTTTTAAAATCTAATATCTATTTATTTATACAATTATATAATAAATTAGATTGCTAAAATTATAGAAATTAATAATCCTACTTTAAAACCTATTAGTTATTGGGTTAGTTTAGAAGGAAGTGAAGATTTTAAATTAGATTCAGAAGATAATTTTAGAATAGAAAGTAAAGGTACTTTTAAATATAGAGTTAAATTTTATTCAAGAGTTTCTAATGTATAAACTGCTCGTATTACTTTTACGAATAAAAAAGAAAGTACTTCTATTGCTTCTGCTATTGTTTTTGATTTAAAAAGTTAAATTACAGGAAGAATTAGTGAATAAATTTGGAATGTAGATACTCCTTTATATGAATGTAAGGAATTTTCTATACAAATTCATAATAAATTCTAAAATTGTGAATATGGTGATTTTCAAGTAATAAAAAACATATAAAAAATAAAATATAATAAAAAAA
>NW_004087546.1:0-1077 GCF_000220395.1 Ichthyophthirius multifiliis
TAATTTAAATATTTTTTATTCTCATATATTTTTCTTTTTGCTTTAACTATTTAAGAAGATAGTCAATAAGGTAAAAATAATATCTTTTTTTATTGTTTATAAAATATTAAATTATTATAAAGTATTCATTTAACTTTAAAAATGTATTTAGTAAAAGGTTTCTGACTTTGTTAAGCTTAAATTAGGTTCTGACTTATCTGAAGAAACTAAAATTGGTATTTAGTAATTTAATAAATGCTTTAAATAATATGCTAGTGATTCTTAACCTTAAAAATTAATTCATCTAAATATTAAGAATGTTAATTTAAAATAAAGATACTTTATTGACTACAATAAATCTATTTAAATTATTAAAGATGGAATAAATAGATGTGAAAATGAAATATAAGATTAAAAAGCTAAAGAGCTTGTATAAAGTATGCAAGAATGCACTAGTATTTTTATAATTAAATAATTATTATTTATATATATTTTTTAATAGAAAATTTGAATGCTTTTAAATATGTATTTAATTTTATTTTCTTATTAGGTTTATTGATTATATACTGAAAATAAAAAAAATACTATTATTTAAATAATATATGTATTTTTTTTAATAATATATTTAGTTATTTTTATATGCATATTTTTTTAAATAAATAAAAAATAAGTTATATAAAGATTAATTATATAATTTTATTTAATATAATAATTTTTTTTATTTAAAAATAAATATAATTAAAATTTTTTCTATATATGTATTAATATTTTTTATATTATTATATTTTTTATATATAATTTTAAAATATACATTTATTTAAATATTATTTAATTATATATAATTATTATATTAATTATATTTTTTAGAAAATTTATAAAAATTTATAATGAAAATAATTTTATTATTTAAGTATTATATAATATTAAAAATATTTAAAAGATTATTAACTATATTTTTATTCTAAGAAATAAATAAAATTGCATTATAAACTATAAAATTAATAATTAATTCTATAATAAATAATATAATACAATATATATACAAAATATATATATATATATATATATATATATATATATATATTTTAGTTAAGTGAC
>NW_004087544.1:0-1038 GCF_000220395.1 Ichthyophthirius multifiliis
AGCTAATATTTCAAAACCTGTTGATAATCCAAAATAAAGACTTAATCCAAGGCAGTTTGTATAAACTACACCCAAGCCAAAACCTGCAATTGCATCTAGATTTTTTACATATTGATTAATGAATACTAATATAATTAAAGCTTAAGAATTTTCGAATAAAAAACTAAATCCTAATTGAAATGAAGAAATTAAAAGATTTTTCAAACTAGCACTTTGTTAATTATCATCATCTCCTAATTCTGAAAGTTTTATTTAGGATTCGATATTAACATCTTAATCTTAATTTTATTGTTATAAGGGTGTATCTATTTTTTCATCTAAATTTCCAATATTTTATTAATTATTTGATAATCCTTAACTACTATTAGAATTAAGCATTTTTTTTTTTTTTTATATATAAAATATTATATTTTAAAAGTTAATATTGCATTATATATTTTTCCTTAATTTTATTTAAAACTCTAAAAAACTAAAATAAAAAAAAAATATAAATATATTGTTCTATTTATTTTAATTTTTATCAAAATTAAAAATAAAAAACAAGAAAAGAAATAAAAAAAAAACAATAAATAAAATATTATATATAAAATATATGATTTAGTTTTTATTAATTTTGTATTACAATTAAAAAGTAATAAATAGTAAAAAACTTTGTATAAATATATCTAATAATATTTTAAATTTAAAAAATAAATTATTTTTTAAAAAAACTATTTAAAAAAAAATATTTTTATATTTTAAAAAATAATAAAAGTAAAATGTAAATTTATATATTATAAAAAAAAAAAAAATTAAAAAAAATTATGTATAAATATCCCTAAATTTATTAAAAATAAATAAAAAATATTATAAAAAAAAAAAAAAAATATGGTATATTATTATTTAAAAAGAAAAAAAAATTAAATATATATATTTATATATATATATATATATATATATTTATATATTTATTTTATTTTTTATATTTTATTATATTTATATTTAAATAATATTTAAATTTAATTTAATTTTTTATTTTATATTTATTAATAAAATTAA
>NW_004087542.1:0-1209 GCF_000220395.1 Ichthyophthirius multifiliis
TATTTTTATTTTCTTGTTATTTTTTACTAAAGTTTACAAAAATCATAAGTGCATTATTATATATAGTTTTTAGTATTTTTATCTTTATTTTATCATAATATTTTATTATTTTTTGATTTTTAGGACTTTTATTATTTTTATTTCTTATATAAATAAAATTTTTTATTCTGATATTTTATAGAATAATATTATTTATTTTTTACAAAATAAGTGATTTAATCGAATTTTCAAGAAATTATATGCCGAAAAATACTTTAGCAATTTAAGAATTAATTCACAGTTTTTCTGTAGAAATAAATTATAATAATTGCCTATTTTTATGATACTTATTTATATTTAAATATTATATAGTATAAAATTTTATTATTATTTATATTATAATAAAATAATTAATTTTTAATAATTTTATAAATAATATTAATATATACTTTAATGCAAATAATATAAAAAATATATAGATTATATGATATAAAAGGTATAAGCAATATTTTTTATAATTTATATTTTTATTTTATCTTTTAGATTTATTTTTATTTGCTAATTCTTACGTATTTACATAACTATATTCGTCTTAAGATAATGTAATTTTTTCATATAATATAATTAAGTTAAAATTTACATAATTTTTAAAAACTATATAAAAAATAATAAATTGATATAATCTGAACTTATTTTTTATAATAAGATGTTTTTATTAAATAAAATAGAATTTTTAACTCAAAATATATTACATTTTTAAATAAAATAGAAAGTAATTGTTAAAATTTGATTATTTTTAATTTTAATAGTTTGTAATATTAAACAAAATAATATATTTTACTTGAATAAATTCTATTTTTAAAATAAAAATAGAAAGTAAAATATAAAAAAAAATTGAATTTATATTTAAAATTTATAAATAAATAAAGAGTAATACTAAATACTATTTCATATTTTGTTTAAATTTACCAATTTGCATCAAAATTAGATTGTAAAAAAATTAATAAAATAGAGTCATTATTTTAAATTTATTAATTTTATTATAAAGTCAACAATAAATTAATTTTAATTCTTAATAAAAATAGATTGTAATTTTATATTAAAATAGCATTAAAATAAAATTTCTCTATTTTATATTAATAAATAGTAAGTAATATATTAAATAAATATAATTTTTAGTTTTAGTTATCAATTTTTATTACAATAAGAAAGTAATATTTAACAAGATTT
>NW_004087540.1:0-1135 GCF_000220395.1 Ichthyophthirius multifiliis
ATTTAAAATCATTATCAAAATAATATTTACGTACTATTTTTTAACAAAAATAATTTAAAAAAAGTTAATATAATTTACTGTCTATATCAGATAAATAATAAAATAATTATAAACTTAAATAATAATATGACCCCCTTATTATGGTTTATAATAATTATAAAAATAAAAATTTACCGACTATTTTAAATAATTTATAAAATTATTTTAAAAATAATATTTTATTTATTAATACTGCCTATTAATAAATAATATTTTTATTAAAATTTAAATTAATTAAATTTTTACTAGCTTTTTATAAAATAAGTATATAAATATTTTAACTTTAAAAAATTATTACTAACTAAAATTTAATAAAAATAAATAATTTAAAATATTGCATAGTGTTTACAATCTATATTTATAAAAATGATTTTTATAATAATTAATAAGTTCATAAAAATATTTTTTAGATAGTTTAAATAAATTTACAGACTAAAATTTAAAAATTAATTTAAATAGTATATAATTTTTATTACACACTTTTTTTAAAAAATAAAATATATAATGAAAATATTATAATAATAATTTACTTCCTTATTTTAAAACAATATTTTACTATTTAATTAATTATAATCTTACAAGCTTTATTTATTTTATTATATTTTTAAAAAATGTAAAAGATTGATACACACTTATATTTTTTAAAAAATATTAATAATTTTTTTATTAAAATAAAATACTTCCTATTAATATTAATTGTAATATTTAGGTATATATATATATTTATTTTACATTCTATTATTAATTATAAAATAATCATACAAATAATATTTACACTCTAGTTTAGTAAAAATATATTATAATATATTATAAATTATAAAAAATTACACACTATTAAACAAATGTAAATTTTTAATATATTTTAAAAATTAATTTTACTGGCTTTTAAAATACGTAAAAAATAAATTAATTTAAAATTTTACTATTTGCTTTTTGATTATCAATATAATATATTTATTTTTTTATGTGAAAGTACATACTATAATTATTAAAAAATATATAAATAATTAATTATCAAAAAAAAAAAATATAACTTTGCTCTAATCAAATAATGTTAACAAATATATTTAATAAAAAGAAAATAGATAAATTAAAA
>NW_004087538.1:0-1041 GCF_000220395.1 Ichthyophthirius multifiliis
ACTTATGTTGCAAATGTTATGGTTTTTTTGACAAAACAGACTTAGTTAATGATAATTAAATGCCTTCTAATGGAGGTGGATCATTAGGAGGAAGATTTAGAGGAATAACCAAAAAAATCGGAGTTAATTAAAAATGGGTACTTTACTAAAGGAAAGAATAAAATACAATTTCTAAGTTATTACCTAAATTAACTAACCATATAAATGAATACCTTATAACTAATTGAACTTCAATTTGTTGATAAAAAATTTAGCTTGAATAAAGTAAATAGAGTTTAATTATTAACAAGAGATTTAGGAAAAAGAGCAAATGTTATAAAAGTGTTAATTATGGAAAAAATATTCTTATTTTATTTAATTTAGTAGATTAAGCTGGTGATATAAATACTTTTAATAATGATTAAACTTAAGACAATGATGAATGCTATATAATGTTAGTTAATTCAAATAATGGTTCTAAAATACTTCAAGAAACTAAAATACCTGATAGTATTTCAGCTAATGATTTAATGAGAGTCCTTTAAGATGGAAGAGTTGTTTATACTTAGGTTAATAAAGATAATTCTGTCGATTATTTCTATACTCCTATTCCTCAACCAAATATTTATCCTGATATTATAGTATAAAACAATCCTATTTATGGATATGGTACTACCTTATTACTTTGTTTTTTTTTTGAGTTTTTACAAAACCAGAAATTTATTTGTATTTTATAAAGTTTAATTTATTTATTATTTACTCTAATTTATAATTTACTTATTTACTTATAATATTTTTTTGCCTATGTATTTTTTTAATTATATAAATGTGACAACTTGAACTAATATTATATATTTTTTTACCTAAATATAAACATTTATGCAATTAATAATACATATTAAAAAATCTATTTATTTCCAATATTCTACAATCTCACTTTTTTTAAGTACAAAAATAACATCATGATTAATTATAATAAATAAATACTACTAAATTTAAAATTCACTTTCTGAATCTACTTGTAACTTTAGCCTCATCAAACCAATAATTTATTGATTTTTA
>NW_004087536.1:0-1029 GCF_000220395.1 Ichthyophthirius multifiliis
TAATTTTTAGATTTAGAAAAAGCGACTTTTATTTATTTTCAGAATTTTTTATAAGAAAGTAAATTATACATTTTATCGTGTTTTGTATAACTTTTTATAAAAACAATATTTATATTTAATTCTAAATAAAACTTTTTTCATGAAAAATACAATCAATATTTATTAATATACAATAGAATTTGAATAATATTAATTATTCTTATTACTTAAAAATTATAAAAATATATTATTGTTAATATTTATATATTGATTACAAACATAAAAATAAAATAATTTATAATATTTTATATAGTTTAAAGTTGCATATGCTTATTTTCGAATAACTTCGATTAGCAAAATGTTATGTTTTCACTACCCCGACTTTTTTATATACATAGAATTTTATAAATATAAAAATTGTAATTTTTAATAATAAAAAAAATTTAAACAAAAGACTTTTAAATATTATATTATATTTATTTTATTTAATTTTTTTAATAATTTGAATATATATTCTTATGCGAAAATCTCATTTTAAATTTTAAACTTTAAGAGGATTAAATAATTTTTTTGTAAAAAATAATAATTTATATATCCAAATTATCTTACAAAATATATATGGAAAATTTAATTGCAGGAGTTATTTGAAACAGCAAAATCGATGGAAAATATTTTTCAGGAGTGAAAAATTATTCACAGAAGTAAAATTTCTTTACAGCAATCTGAAGCTGATTTTTTTTTGTTTTGTGTTACATTAACTAAAAATTGGCACTTTGGCATCATAATCATTTTTATTAATTAAAATACTAAAATTCTTATATATGAAATATTAAAAAATATAATTTTTATAAGTATATAAATTATTAAAAATATACAATTAAAGTTAATTTTTTATTTTATATTTTTATTTATTTATATTTTATCAAAATAAAAATAGTTATCAATTTTACTCTTCTTTTTGTTGATTGAAGAAAAAAAAAAAAAAACTTTTCAACAATTTATATAAATAATTTAATACAAATTAAATTATTTTTCTTATATTTTATTGTT
>NW_004087534.1:0-1192 GCF_000220395.1 Ichthyophthirius multifiliis
TCCTTTTACACCTAAAAACATTTAGAATCCCTCCTAATTATATATAGATATATATATATATATATACATAAATGTATAAATATTTATGTAACTTTGGCTATAGAATTTGCTATATCTTTAGTATCTGTGCATATTTTTTCTTATTTAGCTACAAATTCATCTATTAATCTTAATCCTATATCAAATCCACTTTATATGATATATTTTAACTTATAATATTATAAATAATGTATACAATTTTTCTAATTATTCATTTGCATCTTTAATATTATCAGTATCTTATATTATTTAATTAACAATTAAACCATAAGTAAGTTAAAGAAATTCGCAATTCTTTTTATTATATATACTAAAAATAATATACATTTTTTACTATTTTTGAGGCTTTTTTTTATATAATTTTTGCTCTATTCATTTTTTATTTATAATTAAAATATATTTATATATATATATATATATATATATATATATATATATATATATTCATATATTTTTTATATATTTAAAAAATAATATTTATAACATTTTTTCAATATTTATTCAATTTAACTATTTTAAAAATATTATAAACAAAAAATTTAATATTTTTAAAAGTTAAAAATATCTATAAACTTATAAACTTATTTTATATCTTTTTATAAATCTCGTATTTAACCTTTTTTAATTATATATAAAATAAATATCATTAAAAATAACATAATTAAAGTAATTTGTAAGTATTTTATTATAGTAAATGTTATAAGATTAATCTAATATTGTACTTGTTATTAAAGATTTTGCTTATAAAATATGTATTTTTTTACATTACATCGAAATCATTTATAAAATTAATTTAATTCTTAATTTATTGTTTTTTAAAAGATTATAATAATTAAATACTTAAATTATTATGAATAACTTTATTAAATTTCACACTTTTTTTATTGAAAGCAGTTAATAATTTTATTATAATTCAAAAACCTTTAAACTTTAAAAAAAAAAAATTATTTTATAATTTTGTATTATAAATAATTTAAACTTTTATATATTAAAAACAAATATAAGAATATATGCGAAAAATTCTTATTGAATTATGCACTAAAATTTAACAATTAAACAGTATAAATATTTTTTAAGCAATAAATAAATAAATATATAAAATAAATAATTTTCACTTTAGTAATATGTCTAAATGAGATTATATTACATATAA
>NW_004087532.1:0-1467 GCF_000220395.1 Ichthyophthirius multifiliis
GTCTATTGTAAATATAAAAATTATAAATTTAAACTATTAATTGTATTTTATATAAGATTACTATCTATTTTTAAATATTTGATAAATTTAGAAAATATATTTAATTTAAAATGACTATCTATATTAATCAACAAAATTTATTAGTTTAAACTTTAATATTCTTTATTTAATATTACAAACTTTTTAAAATAAAAATAAAAATAAAGTTAAAAATTAATTATATTTTATTTGATATTACTTTCTATTTTTAATTAAAATTATTAAACCAATAATTATGTTTTCTTTATTTTTACTCCCTTTTTTAATTAAAAATTTATATATTTAATCAAAATTATATATTATTATATATTACAAACTATTTTTAACAAAAAATTTAAATTAATTTAAACTTAAAATTCTATTTTATTTCATTTTACTGGCTATTTTGAAAGAAAAAAAATTGTTAAATTTAAACTTAAAATGTTATTTAATTAATTTTACAACCTATTTTTATCAAAAATTTTAATATAAACAAAAAATGTTATTTTAAATAATTTTACAGTCTATTATAAATTAAAAATGCAATAATATTTAGTACTACTAACTTTTTTTTAATTAAATATTGATAAATTTTATAAAAAAATGTTATTAATTCTAATATTACTGTCTATAATATTAAAATTATATTAAATTAAACTATTAATTCTATTTATAATATATTACAAACTATTTTTAATAAAATAATTTTATAAATTTTATCTAAAATAAATATAATTTAAATATTACTAACTATTTTTAATATAATATTCATAATTATAACAAAATATTTTATTTTATTTAATATGACTCTCTTTTTTATATAAATAAATAATAATTTTAACTAAAATTCTTTTATTATATATACCTACTATTTATAATAAATATTTGATAAATTTTTTAAAAATTGTAATTTTTTCTATATTACAAGCTATATTTAATAAATTTTAAATAAAAATAATAATATTTATTTTTACGCCCTAGTTTTAAAAGAATATTAATAAATATAATCAAAAATCTTAATTTTTATAATTACTGCCTATTTTTAAATAATTAATTTCATATTTAAAATTATTTATATATAAATACTTGCTTTTTTCAAAGAATATTTATTTTTAAAAATATTATTATTATTATAATTATATAACTTGCTATTTTTTATTATTTATTTGACTATTTTTTATTTTCATACACACTATTTATTTTATTTTAATATTTATTTTAAATGAAAACTATTTTTACATTATAAATCTTCATTATAATTTAGTTTAATTAAATTATTTTTAAATTTAAATACTCTCTATTTCAAAATTATTTAAATTTATATATTATTTATACCTATTTAAAAAGATGATATTTTTTTAATAATAATTTCATAATTTTAGATATTAATTTTACGCACTATTTTTTATTTTAATTAATATATTTATACAAATTGTAATATTTACAAAC
>NW_004087530.1:0-1053 GCF_000220395.1 Ichthyophthirius multifiliis
GATTATATATTTGTGATAATATATATAGAATAATTATTAAAAAGCCAAACTAAACAAATATATAAAAAATAATTTTTCATATGATTTTCATAGTAATTTTAATTATAATCTAAATATAATCAACGACTCCTTGAACAAATAATAAAAGCCACCACTCTTTAAATACTTTTAAATATTGGTTAACGCCTTAAACCTAAAGTAAAAATCTATAAGGCGATATTATTTTGAAGACTCATCAATTCAACACCCATAAAGTGCATTCAGTTAAATTACAATTTAAACATGTTCTGGATTCACTAACGTATTTAGTATAACATTAAATACATACTTTATATTTATATATACTAATATAAAAATAATCTTAACTATAACCCGGTAAACATATTATACACATTCCATTTCTATTACATGTGGAACATCCATCGTTGCAATTATTAGTACTATCCTTTTCAAAAACTTTAACACATATATCTTCATAATCATAATATTCGTATCCAGATAAACATTAATAGCAATAAGTTGAAGCACAAGAGCTACAATTACTGAATTTAATACTACAACTAAGACATTATATAGTTTTAATATTCGGATTATCTTCCGAATAATCAAAGTAACCGACTTAACATTCTAAACATTATCCAGATTAAGAACAATTCTTACATTCCTTAGGACATTCTATTACTGTATTTTCATCTGTAATAGGGATTTCTATGCATTTATTTTATATCTAATCATATTAAAACCGAGAATTGCATCTACTACAACTAGTTTCAGTGCATTTAATACAATTATTA
Organism: Ichthyophthirius multifiliis; assembly: GCF_000220395.1. Classification (NCBI taxonomy): domain Eukaryota; phylum Ciliophora; class Oligohymenophorea; order Hymenostomatida; genus Ichthyophthirius; species Ichthyophthirius multifiliis. The sequence continues at coordinate 795 of NW_004087530.1, forward strand.
AATTTAGTTCTACATTTAACACATAATTTACTTATTTAATCTTCGTAAAAACCAGTTTTACATTATAGGCATTCTTTAGATTAAGAACATTTTTTACATCCCTCGGACATTTTATTCCAGTATTTTGACCTGTTGATACCTCCTCTGAAGAAACATTTATACATTCTCTTTTAGTTTAATCATATTAATATCCATCTTAACATTTATTACATTAGTAATAATCACATTATTGACATAACGATATACATTAGCACATATA
>NW_004087528.1:0-1248 GCF_000220395.1 Ichthyophthirius multifiliis
AATAATAATAATAATAATAATAATAATAATAATAATAATAATAATTTATAATAATAATTATAATTATGATAATCATAAAAATATTAATAATAAAATAAAATAATAATAATTTTCCTATTAAAATTTTTTAAACTTATTAATATATTTTAATAATTATAATATTATAAAAAAATATAATATATTTATAATAGATATAATATTATCTAATATTTAATTAAAAAATTATTTAATTATACTTTTAAACAATTTATAACTTGCATTTTTTGATTTAAATTAAATATTTAACAAATGTATTACATCTTTTTACATAATTCTATCATAATTTATATTATTAACAATATTTTTATTTTTAATTTAAAAATATATATATGTTAATTATAAATGACATTATTAAAATTTTATTTTTAATAAATATAATGTTTATTTATTTAAAATATTATTAATTAATATGAAAAAATAATTAATTTTAAAAACTAAAGATATATTTTCTTTTTCTAAAAGATATATATCCAATATATCCTTACTTTTTACACTTAGATATTAAGTGATTTTATTTAATAAAAAAGATAAATAATTAAAGTATTTTTATATTTTTCATTTTGTTTAAATTAGTAATAAAAAAAATATTTTTTATTTTATAAAACATTATAGTATTGTAAATATAAAAAAAATTATAAAAAAAAAAAAATGTAAAAATTAGAAAAATAAATTAATTAAAATATTTAATGGTTTATTGAATAGTCAATAAATAATAAACTTATTTTTGTTATTATTATTTTTATTTTTACAAGACTCGTAAAAAAAATAACAAGAAAAAAGAAAATTATTATACAAAAAAATGAAAGAAAAAGCTTAATATATATCGAATCAAAATTTAACAAAGATGATAGCATTATAATGGTTTTTTAATTTATTTTTTATACTAACATTAATTTTTGGAATTACATATGGAATAATATTAATAATTGTAATTAAATATGAAAACAATTTAATAGAAAAATCATTAAATATATTTAATTTAAAATTTAATTAAATTAAAATTTATTTAAATCTATTTATATTTGTATTAATATTTAATACTAGTATATTTTATATGCTTTATAAGCATTTTAAAAAGAAGTTTGAAGGAAATACTTAAAATTAAGAAAATAATAATAATACTAATAATAATAATAATAATAATAATAATAATAATAATAATAATAATAATAATAATAATAATAATAATAATAATATAATATAATAATA
>NW_004087526.1:0-1262 GCF_000220395.1 Ichthyophthirius multifiliis
TAGGTATGACATATTAGAACAATATTAGTGTTTAAATAAAAGCATAATTGATGCAATCTTAGGGATCTAATGATAGCTGGTGGTATTTTAAGTACAAGTGCTCTCCACGCATTAGTAATATCTTGGCGAAACTCTATTTTCTAGATTCGATATGAGATTATATGTAATTATTCATCATGTTTAGTATTAACAAATTGATTCCATTTAGATAACCACTTAGGTTCTAATTCTGCAAGTAATTTAAATACAACAGAATTCTCTACTACTTATGATATACTGTTTCCTTTTTGTTAGAGATCATAGATAACTTTGGGATGCACTTATTGTTAATACCAGTTTAAAGTAGTCAACTAGTTATCGTATTGGCCAGATGACAAAAACAAAGAATAAGACAGTGATTACCAATTTCTAATCTAGAAAACATACTATTCTGACCACTGTTACGCTTTATCAGGTTAAGAAAACAAACTAAGTTTATGTTTTTCATAACTCTTCGCTACAGCAGATATCATATATGTTAGAGAAGGGTAACATTGTGTTTTGTTGTTATTGCAGAATTCTATCAATTGTTATCCTAATTGGTTATCAATATCTGCAATAGTACTATTAGCTAGTATTGTCACAAATACTTAGTACTACTTATTTACTGTGTACGAATTAATCAGACAATAAGTGAAAGTGGGTATATGAGATACTAGTTTATGTAATTTGGCAAAGTGATTCCATTTATAGCTGCTATTTTTACTAGTTAGTTCTCTTTTTCTTTTAGGATCAGTTTCAGCCGCCTGTTTTAATCCTTCTTTTCCTTTTTGAACACATTATTCTTCCTAAATTCCTTATGTATCCATTTATAATTAGGTAATATTTTATTTATGATTTTAATTATTTATTTTTAATTTGATTATTATAATTTATTTAATTTTATTTTTTGCTTTTGATTTAATTTAAGACAGTTTTAAAAAGATATTTTATTTATTTTTAATTAGATATTTTATTTATTTTTAATTTAAGACTGTCTTAAAATTAAATTATTTTCTATAAAAAGTCAAGTCAAAAATAAATAAATTAATTAAAATATAATATTAAATTAAAAATAAAAAGATATTAAATGGATTAACAAATTTAGTAACAATAATAACCATAAGCATTATAAGCCTAATACTAAAAAGAACAGGCAAACTAACTAATCAAATAATTACATGCCATATACTCACAACAGTTAATAACTATTTCAGATCATTTAGCTGATTCAAATCTAGACA
>NW_004087524.1:0-1059 GCF_000220395.1 Ichthyophthirius multifiliis
ACTTAATTTTTCTTGAAATTTTTAACTATCTAAAGAATTTTTTAAGCAAATTTGTTAAATCATTTCTGGTGAACCTTTTACAAATGCAAAATTTTTGCCATTTTGATCTTAAACTATGCATCCCATTCTCTAAAGCTAGCTCTCAAATTCCCAAAATTTTACCACTTTCAAAACTTAATTTTCATTAAAAGCTTCTACTTACTCTTTCCCTTTCCTGATCTTAAATCCTGAAAACTAAACCATTTTAACATCTAATTCATCCCCCAAATATTCTTCACCATCTAAATAAACCCCATGACAAATCCCAAAAGCATCTAAAATAATTTTTTATTTTTCATCTTTAATTTAATTAGGTATCTCAGTAATTAAATCTCCAATGTTAGAATCGCAAAAGCCAATCACATCCATATTATTTTTGGTCAAAGTGCCTGTTTTATCGAAACAAAAAACTTAAATTTCACTTACGACAACTAATTTTGATGTCTCAATAGCGATAATATTTGAATAACCAAGCCTAATTAAAGCCACAGCCTAGTAAAGTGAAAAAAAAATAGGTAATGCAGGAGGAATCATCCTTATTAAGGAATCACATAAAAATAAAATATTTAGCTTAATAGTTAGGTTTTATAAAATTTTATAAAAGAATAAAAAATAAACAACGAAAGCTAATACAATTAATACTAAAAGAAATTATATTCCTTTTCTATAAAATTCAAATTCTATTATTTTTGGGTATAGCATAGACCTAAACATTTATCCTTTATAAGAACAAAAACCAGTCCTTAAAACTAATCCTAAATTCTCTATTTCCTCATTTTTTTAAACGATTTTAGTTCCTTCTAATAGTATATGTCTTTTCATATTTTTAAAATTGAATAATTCTTTTTAATTATCGGCTTATTTTATGCTTAATTTTGGTATGGGAATCGCTTCGCCTGTCAATGCGCTTTCGTTTACTAAAACATCGCCTTAAATTAATAATGAATCGCATGGAATCACCATTTTATTTTAATAAATAAATAAATCTCCTGGTAATAGTTCCTAAGAGTCCAAAAAAAA
>NW_004087522.1:0-1223 GCF_000220395.1 Ichthyophthirius multifiliis
ATTATTATTTATTTTTTAAAAAATTTATTATTGAAATTTTTATTTTTAATAAAAATTTTTAATATAAATATAATATATATATAAATTATTTTTTATTTTCATTATTTTCGTAAATAAATATAAATATATAATTATTATTCTTTTTTATTGAATTTTTTATTAAATATTTTATTTCATTCGTATTTAATTTGTGATTTTTATTTTATATATATTTTTACTTCGTAAATTAAATAAATATAATATATTTTTCTATTTTTTACAATAATTATTATGATTATAAAAAATAAATAACAATTTTTTTTCTAATTATAGCAATAATAATAAAAAAATCAATTATAAGTGTAAGATAAATGAATATTAATATATTTAAAAATTACATATTTAAATTATTTCTTTTAAATTTATTAGTTTGTAATAAAAATGCAATCTATATTTATATATAAAAATAATATATATAATTTTATACTTTATAATTAATTTATTAAAATAAATAAATAAATAAAATAATATCTATAAAATGTAAATATCAATTAATAAAATTTAAATTATGAATTTAAATCAAAACTTAAGCAAAAATATTATTTTAATAATATTAAACATAATCTTAATAGTATATTCTCAAAATTAAGTATTACTATAAAAATGCTTAATTGATAATTTTAACTAAGCAGATGTATTGTTATGTGGTTTTGATATGACTGGATTTATTGGTGATAATATTGTGAGTTAATGTGAAACAAATTTTTTTTTAGGAGGATATAATGTTTGCGGAAAAAATTGTGTTATAAGCAATAATTTTAAATCAACTAAACCTTTATATGGTTATTAAATCAAATTTGAATATATATTGATTGAAAAATGGAAACTTGAAAATAAATTATATATTAATATTAATGAAAATAATGTACTTACTATTTAAAAAAAAGAAAAAACATTATATTCTTGTGCTGAATAATAACCTGAATTGATAAAAACTGAGTCATTTACATATAATACAAGTGAATAGGATATTAAACTTACATTTACTAATGACTTGGATGAAAGTCCTAATATTTAATCTTTAGGTATAAGGAAATTTGAAATTTATGCTAATGAATGTATGGATGAATGCTTAGAATGCACTGACGATGTTACTTGTAGTAAATGTAAAGTAGGCTAATATGTAGATAAAGGTAGGTGTATTGATTGTATTCTAGATTGCGAATAATGTACATAAAAAGATT
>NW_004087520.1:0-1370 GCF_000220395.1 Ichthyophthirius multifiliis
ATATATATAATTAAAATTATTTACAAGTATAAATTAAATTTATTTAAAGAATAATTTTAATATAAGTGCGAAACAATCATAATAATAGTTTATTAAATATACTAAAAATGTTGTAATAATAATCATCATAATAATTTTATTTCAATGTTTAACTTTTTTTTTTTATAAAACACTAAACAAAATTTGTGAAAAAAATAAAATCGATGACATATCATTAAAAACTAAAAAAATATTGCTAGAGAAATATTGGTAAAAGAATAAAAAATAAAAACATTAAGATTTAATAAAAAACTAAACTAACAATATAAAAAGCATAAAAAATTTATGATAAAATAATATTTTAAAATAAATATCTTTAATAATTTCAAAACAATTAGAATATAATAAATATCATAATATTAATAAATTCATATAGAGAATTATTTAAAATAATTAATCATTAAAAATATTATATTTAAAATTAATTTATAAATAAAATTAGATTTAATTTAAAAAATAATAATAATAAGAAATTAATATATTTTTTATTTGTAATATTAAATTTAATTATATTTTTTATTTAAATATTTTATTTTTAAATTTTAAATTTATATTCATATAAATTTATTTAACATTTTTTTTAAATTTTCTAATATTATATTTATTTACATTATATTTTATTTTTATTAATATTTTTTAACTAATGAAAATGAAGTATAAAATGACATTTTTATTTATATATAATTATGTTTTATAAATTAATTATATATTTTTTTTTAAAATTTAATTTATTATAAAAATTATTATTAATATCTAATATTTAGTTTTAAATTATTTATTGGCTTAACTTTATTATAGATAAATAATATATATTACTTATTTCTGTAATATAATTATAATATTTCATAAAATTACATAAATAATTATAAAATAAATCTTGATAAATGAATAATAATTTTATTGTAAAACATACTTAAATATATCTTTATTACTTAGAAATAATGATTTTTTTTATATAATAAATACTATCTATTGTTATTTTCAAAAAATATTCTATTTTATAATTAATTTTTATATGGATTTACAGTCATTTAAAATTATAAATACAAAAATTATAAGTATTATAAAAATATATAAAACTTAAAAAGAAAATTTAAAAGCCTACAAAAATCACATGCATACACAAAATATAATTTTATCATATGTATTATTTTTTTACTAATCGAAATTGTACACACTCATAAATTTATACATCATGAGTTAGAAAACAAATTATATGATAGACTTATAGATGATTTAGAAATATAGTCTAAACGAATACTTTAATATGTAAGACTTTAATAAAGCTAACCAATTAGAATAACTATTAATTACTTATTCCTTGATAAAAA
>NW_004087518.1:0-1167 GCF_000220395.1 Ichthyophthirius multifiliis
ACTATTTATATTAAAAATTAATTAAATAAAATAAATAATATATATAAAAAATAATTATACCTTATAATATTTTAATTATTCATTTAAAATGAAATAAATAAAAAAATATAAATAAGAAGATTAAAAAAAAATTATTATTATGTAAGTATCTAATATTTTATAAACAAAATAAATAAATAAAAAAAATTAAAAAAAAATGAGAATACATAATTTAAAAATAATTAATTATTAAATAAAAAACATATTAAATTTTATTATTTAATGTGGTTTATTTTAATTAATTTTTATAAATTATAAATTAAAGAAATTAAATAAATTTATAGAAAGAAAAAGTATTAATAAATATTAAATAATGATTATAATTGATATATAAAAAATTAAGACAGTATTATATTTAATATATTATTTATTTAAAAAAAAATATTATAAATATAGATAGAATATTTTGATATATAAATTTTTCATTCATATAAAAATTTATTTTAATATATATCAACTAATTCATTATTTTTATTATTAATATTAATATTATTATTATTATTATTATTATTATTATTATTATTATTAATAATATTATTATTCAAATTATTTTTATTAATATTATTATTTTCATTACTTATATTATCGTTTTTATTATTTATTATCTATTTTTAATTTTAAGAATATTATTATTGATTTGCTTGTAAGTTTTATTAATAAATTTCATAATTTTATTAATTATAAAAATTATTATTATTAATATTTATATTATTTTAAATATTTTAACTAATTTAATTTTTTATTATTTTAATTAAGTTAATTTTTTATATATGTAGATTTTCGTTAATTTAATTAACATTATTATTACTTCTTAAATTATTTTAAATAATTATATTATTGTTATTGGTATTATTAATATTATGATTATTATTATTATTATTATTATTATTATTATTATTATTATTATTATTAATACTATTGCTATTATTAACACTATTGTTATTATTAATACTATTGTTATTATTTATCTATTAATCTTGAAACCCATATTAATAATTTTATTTTTTACATTTATATTTAATATTACTATTATTAGTTTTAATATTATTTTATTTAAGATCCACTTCCTGTAAATTATATATTTATTGATTTTATTAATTCATATTTTGTTCGTTATGATATATATCA
>NW_004087516.1:0-1094 GCF_000220395.1 Ichthyophthirius multifiliis
TATAAAAGAATAGAAAAAATAATATAAATATAAATATATATATTATTATATATATATATATATATATATTTTTTTTATACTTGCAATTTTTTATATTTTTAATTAAAAAGTTAATTTTCTTCTTTTAAATGATCTATTTATTTATATGCTTCTCTTATAATAGACTCTAATTCAAGTTTTCTTTAAGAAAATTTAATTATTTCATTTTATTTTTTTGAATTAGAAATTCTTAATTATTCTTATTTATATATTTCTTCTTCTTTTTATTATTATTAAATTAATTTAGTTTTTATAAAATATTCTTCATGCTCGTCACTTTCCTATTTAAACACTTCGTCATATTTTTTTAGGCTTTCTTATAATTACATTTCTGAAAATTCATATCTTATATATTTTAAATTAAAAATAAAATAAATATATTACCTTTAAAATAATTCTTCAAATTTAAGTTAGTATTATTTTTCAAAATCTTCTAGTTATTTTTAATTAATATTGAAAATTTATTCTTTTTCTAAATTTTAACTTTTTATTTATTCATTTAATTTTACTTATAAAATATCGTGTTTATTATATAACTATAATAAAGCATTACTATTTATATTTTCTAAATAAGCGACTTCTTATCTTATTTAATATAAAAAAATAAAAAAATTAATAATTAAAAATACTTATAATCTTATCTAATTTTATTAATATTAGATTTTAAGTCTTTAATATTAATATCACATTCTTCCATAGTTTTACTAAATTATTCTTTTTATTTAGAAATAAAATTATTGTTTTAATCCATTAATTATTATAATTTTAATTTATTATTATTTAACAATCTTTCATTTTCATCTTATAAATCTGTTTATAAATTTATTATTTTAAATTCATATTCTTTCAAAATGTCTTTTTTATTTTCTTACTAAACAATACTAGTTAAGCATAAAGAATCAAAACTAAAAAAATTTGTAATCTAAATTATATAAATATTATTGAATATATAAAATAAATATATAAATATATATATAATATATATATATATATATATATTAATTTATATATATTATTTAATATTTATTTAATTATTATNTNTTNTNNTNTNTATA
>NW_004087514.1:0-2860 GCF_000220395.1 Ichthyophthirius multifiliis
TAATTTTTTTTTAATTTTTACAATTTTAATTTATTTTTTAAAATCATTATTAAAATTAAATAATTACAAAAAATTATATCTATAATTATCTAATAATAAATAATATTAAGAAAATGGATATTAGCAAGTAACACAAGATATCTTTATAACTCCAACAACAATAAAATTATTGTGATAAAAATAAGATTATTATAATCTATAGTTAAATGAGCATTAAATACTTGATTAAAGCGAACAGAATTCAGCTTTATACTTAATAATAATACCATATATTAAATTAATAATTTTATCTATTCTATTATTTTTAACATTTATATTATTATTTTTACAAATATGCACTATTTCCTAATAAAAATATCCTTTAGTTTATCCTAATGAACTATATTTCCTTAATAATTGGCAAGATATAACAGATTAAATAATAAAACCTAGAACAATAAAAAGTAAATTCGAAGCTATAAAACTTAAAGAAAATAATTTAAAAGTACTTTTAATATCTGAACCTAATTTACCCTTAAGTGGAGCTTCTTTAGACATCAAAGTAGGTTCAGTTAATAATCCAGACAAATTTTAAGGACTTGCACATCTTTTAAAACATATGTTATTCATGGGAAGTTAAAAATATCAAGAAAGTAATTTATTTTTTGATTTAATATCAATAGATGGTATTTATTTATTTAAATATATTAAATTAGTATTATTATATTAATAAAAAAATATAGGAGGATAACTTAATGCATATGTAGCGAATGGAAATACAAATTTTAATTTTTAAAGCACAAATAATAATTTTGAGTAAATTTTAGAAGTATGGAGTCGATTTTTCATTGATCCTCTTTTAAAAATAAAATAACTAGAACTAGAAATATAAGAAGTAGATTCTGAATATATCAATAATTTAACCATAGAAGATGAAAGAATTTAAAGCTTATTAATTAATATAAGTGATAAAGAACATTCTTTTAATAATTTTAGTTATGGAAATTTCGACACTTTAATGAAGAATCCTAAAAATACATATTCTGTCCTAAAAGAGTTTCTTAAGAAATATTATATTGCCGAAAATATGACTTTGGTAATAAAAGTAGATTCTATTTATTAAAATTCAATTAAAAATAAAATTGAAAACTTTTTTTCATAAATACCTTCTTTTTACAAATATACACAAAATTATAATCTTCTTTTAAATTCCAAATCGAAACTGATAAATGCCCATTTAAAAAGGCTCATATTTACAATTAAAGGAAAATGCTAAAACTAATAAACTTCATTTATTCTTCTTTCTACCTTTCAAAGAAGAAAGTGAATATAAGACATTAAAATTTATCTAACTTTTATTCAATTATGGATTCTAGGAAACAAACTTTTGCCTATATTTAGCAGAAAAATATTTATCAAGCCAATGTGAAATAAATATAGTAGAAGAGATTTCTTCTTTAAGTAAATTTTTGATATTTTAAATAGAGATAGAGCTATTAAATGAATCAAATAATGACATATAAGAGATAATAAAAATTTATTTTTATTATGTACAAGAAATATAAAAAATATCTGATATAAAGGAAAAATATAATGAAATTAAAAAAATACTCGAAAAATTATTTTTTTTATAAGATTTATAAACAGAAAAAGTAATGAATTAATTGAGTTATTATTCTAAAATAATAAATTAAAATGTAAACGTAAAAGAAATTTTATGCTATAAAACTTTATTGAAAAAATTCAATATTTTCCACTTTGAATAAATAATATAAATTTTAAACAACCCCGAAAAAATAATTATTATTCACAACACTAATAACCAAAGTGTTTTCGAAAATGTGATTTTAAAAGAAAGCAAACTTTATGATTTGACTTTTACTTAGAAATTTTTAAACGAAAAAGAACTTTCAGATTTTCTAAACTTGCGAAAAAAAGTCGAATTAGTATCTTAGACTAATTTCCCTGTTTTAGAAGATACTATTTTGGAAGATATTGAAGATTCATTTTAAGATGATAAAATTCCTTAAGTTATTTTGAGTAACAAAAACGGAAGATTACTCATTTAAGTGAATAAAATGGAATTCAAAAAGCCTAAATAAGTGATTTATTTATAATTTTCTCACGAGTTAGTTAAAGAAGATATTTTTTATAAAATATCAAATGAAATTTTTGTCGATGAATTCAAATTGATTTTAAAAAAAAATCTTTTAAAATACGAAATAAGTGGACTTACATATGAAATAAATTCAAATAAAGAAGGATTTAATATATGCTTGGAAATTTTCGATTCTTTGTAAGAATAAATAATAAAGGAAATATCAAAAAGCTTAAACTAAGTGTAAATAAAGGAAGAAGATTTTGAAAAAAAAAAGAAAAAAATATAAGATTAAATAAAATAATTTGAATATGAAATGATAATATAGTAATTTACTAACGAAATTTTATAAAAAGTTTTTATAAAAGATTATTTTGAGAAAAAAGAAATTTCATAAAATATAGAAAATTTAGATTTTGCAATGCTTAATTAATTTTAAAATGACTTCAAAAACACCTTTTATTTGAATTTTTTTGTTTTCGGAAATCTCCATGAAAATTTAACTAAAAACTCTTTCTTTTATCTAACTTCTAATTTAAAAAAAAAAAACAAATCTTAAAAAACTATTATTGCAAAAATACTCTCTTTTCCCTAATAAAAAATTGTTTTTAAAAATCTATACTCTTCTAGAGATAATATAAATAATTTGGGAATCACAGTATTTTATTTTGGAAAAATAAATATGAAATAAAGAGCTATATTGAAATTAATATAATAACCTTTGCATGATTTTGCATATGAAAAATTGAATACTTAATTATATTAGGATATATAGTTTAAAGT
>NW_004087512.1:0-1175 GCF_000220395.1 Ichthyophthirius multifiliis
TTCCTTTTTTGCTCTTATTTATTTTATATAATAACTTTTTGTATCACCTTCAAGTATAGGATTTCTATCAGGTTTTATATTTTAGATATTTTACCTTGGATTTCCTGGATATATATCATACGTTTAAGTGCAATTTTTAGTATTATTTATTTATTTTATACTTGATTTCCATTTAAATTCTTTTTCAATTCTATCTTTACTATTAAACTATATTTTAATTAATTTTAATTCAAACAAAAATAAGGTTATTTTACATCAAAAACAACTGATTATTTTTATTAAAAGTTTGCTTATTTTAATTAGGGTTTAAATTTTGGCTTTAGTTTTTTTGCATAAATTTATATTTTTTTTGAAAAAAAATGAATTTACTTCATCAATTTAATTTTAAATTATTGTATTTGTTTGGGCTAAGTGTAAATTTAAAGGTTTGTTATAGGAATTTTATTTGGGTAAATAGTTAAATTAAGAAGAATTCGAGCTTGTCTTACTCAGCTCTGATTAATCGTTTTTTATTTAATATTGATTCATTTTTTTATTTTCTTTATTTAAAATTTAACAGTATTATTTTTATAAATATATTTAAATTAATAATATTATTTTTTTTTAATTTTATTTAATATATATATTTTTTTAATAAAAATTTAATATAGTATAATATAATATATTATAAAATTTTCAATTTATTTAAATTTATAATAAGTTTTCTATATAAGACTCTTCTTAACTTTTACTTAGCAATAAATCTGCCTTTTTAAAAATTGATAAAATAATATGAAAAATAATAAATACAAGTTTATCAACAGGATCATTTGTTTATGTTTTACATAATTCTATTAATGCTTCAGTCAAATAAGGAACTATATTATCAGCTAAATATTATCTAATTAAAAAAAAAAAAATGAAATAATATATTAAAAATTATAAACCTTAAAGTGTAAGATCTTTCATCAAGTTTTTCTCTTTCTTGATTTTTTATTTTTTCAAGTTTGATTTTATTTTCTTCTTCTTATTATCTTTTTAGATCTTTTTCTTTTTCTTCTTTTTATTTTTGATTTTCTTATTCTAAAATATCTTTATTATCGTCTTCTTCATTATATTACGCTGTCAAATTTTCTTATAATTAATTAACTTCTTCATTAATATTAAATTTTCCATTCTATGAATTATTTTATATA
>NW_004087510.1:0-1122 GCF_000220395.1 Ichthyophthirius multifiliis
ATATTATTATTTTTAATAAGTCCTTAGCACTTCTTAAAATAATATTTTTTATCTAAGATTTTATTATTTGTATAATTTTCTTTGTATGTCCTTAAATTATATGTTTTTATCATTTAATTTATAAATTTTTTAATAATTTTCCTCATTTTCTTAACTTAAATATAATATGTATCTAAACCTATTTTTACTAATATTTTATATATATATATATAACTTATAGAAAATTAATTAAATATTTTTTTAATAGTATTTTTATTTAAATTATATTTATACTTCAAATATTATTGTTTGATATTACATTAAAATTAATACATGTTATTTATTTTACACATTTTCATAAAATATATATAATTATTATTATTAATATATAAAATTTAAATTTATTATAATTTAATATAATGTTAATATTTTTATAATATTTTTTTTATTAAATAATTTACAAAAAAAATATATAGATTATAATATGTCAAAGGTAGAAATTATAATATTAATAATTTATATTTTAATTTTGTCTTTAAGATTTACATTTGTTTGATAATTCTTATTGTATTTCTATAACTATATTAGGCTTAAAGCAAAGTAATTTATTTAAATAATATAATATAATATAATATAATATAATTAAGTAAAAATCTAAGTAATTTTTAAGAAACCATATAAAAATTTAAAAAATAATAATAAGATGATAAATAATTAAAAGTAATTAATTAATTCTTTAATAATATTTTTTTTAAAAAAAATAGTGTGTAAAATTATTTTTAATTCAGTTTTTCATTTTTTAAAAATATTTTTGTATTATATAAGGTAAAAATATTTTATTTTAAAGATATAAATAAAAATATAATAATAAAGCATGTATATATTTAATTATTAATGATTAATTACTATTTAATTTTAGTGTGTAATACAAAAAAAAATATTTTATTTTAATATTAATTAAAAATAATTTTATTTTTTTTACAAATAGCAAATAAAAAATAAATTTTTTAATAAATTAATTGATTTTATAGTATTTAAATAAAAAAAATAGATATATTTTTTGTATAAACATAAATAAGTAGAACGTAAATAATATATATATATATATATATATATATATATATATATATATATACTATATTA
>NW_004087508.1:0-1058 GCF_000220395.1 Ichthyophthirius multifiliis
AGTATACAGAATATATTATTTTTATTTGAATATACTAAATATGAAGAAGAATTTATAAAATATTTATATTTAATAATTTTTATGAAATAGAATAGAATGTGTATAAAGATAATACTTTGAATTATTTACAAATTTTGCTTTTTTAGTATATAAATAAAGATATTAATACCCAATCCTAAAAATAATTACATAATGATACCAATTTTTAAACTTTAATTAGCATAAATGTGAATAAATGGCTACAAAATAATTTTTGAAAATAAATCATAATTTTAAAATTAAAATGGTTTCTTTAAACTAAATTTATTAAAAAGATATGTTTATTGCTTTGTTAATACTCTTAATCATTTAACATTTTTTTTTAATAAAAACATATTATATATATGATTATATTTTAATTTTATCAAAAAAATTTTAAATACAAAAAATTAAAAAACCAACAAGTAAAAAAATTCAAAATTTAAATTTTAGAGATAGCACATTAAATATATTTCTTTATATCCTTTGAAAATAATTTCATTTTTAATAACTAATATAAGTTTTTTTGTTTTAAGATTAGATATTTATTTTTTTAATATTAGTAGAGGACAATCAAATGATAAAAACTTATGTTTTATCCGATATTTAAGGAAAAAAATAAATGAAAACATTAATAATTAATAAAAAAAAGAAAAACAAAATATTAAATAGATTTATTCAACATTTAAAATTATACAAATAGGGAATAATTTCAAAAAAAATCAAATAAGATTTATTTTTAAATTATATTTTAATCTAAATATTTATTTTTGTAAAAAAACCAAAAGTTTTTTTTTTCTTTTCCTATATTAAAAAACAGGTGATTAAAAATAATTGTAATTAATATGTATTCAAATTAGTTATAATAAAAGTGAATATAAGAAAATTTAAGAATGTTTAATATATTTTCAATTTTTAATAATAAAAACAATCTATTTCTACCTAGTTTTAAAGTAAAATTTGAATTTAGATTTGAATTTTTATAGCATTAAAACATGTTAATTTTTAAGTTTATATATTTATAATTATTGTATTTTATG
>NW_004087506.1:0-1012 GCF_000220395.1 Ichthyophthirius multifiliis
AAATTATTTAAAATAATGCTTCTACTAATTTATGTGGATAAGATATCTTTAACGAAGAATATTAATAAGCGGATTTCGATTATTTCACTAATAATTAAGAAATTGAAATGGAAATTTTTAGTAATCGCAAAAATTCTTTTTCTGAATGTTTTGCAAGATCTTATGGAATGACGGACTTATATGTTTATGTTTTTGAATGTATGCCTTAATGTGCTGGGTGTACTGACGGTACTTCTTGTACTTCTTGTATTAAAGGCTATTATTTAAATATAGATAATTGTTTAAATTGTATTCCAGAATGTTAAGAATGTACTGATGGAGTTTCTTGTGATTTATGCAAAAGTGGATATTTTTATTATGATTAAAAATGTATTTCTTCGTGTCCAAATGGAAAATATGCAGATGCTTCATTAAAAACTTGCTATGATTGTAATATTAAATGTGCAACATGTTCTAATGCGATTGATTGTGATACATGCTTTGAGAATAGGGTTCCTTAATAATGTAATTGTCCTTAATATTCTTATGATCCTAATGATTTCAATTAAGCCTGTACTATGTGTTCTACTTTTTCAACTGGATGTGCTACATGCAGTAAAACGGAATGTCTTACATGCAAAACTCCTTAATATTTTTAATTAAACTAAAATAAATAATGCGATTCATGCTTAAATATAATGACGAAAATATATTTTAGTTCTAATTTCTTGGATTTAATTATAGATTTTGATTATTATTATACTAATTTGTAAATTGATTTGATTATCTCTAATTTAGATTTCTAAAGTTATTCTTCTTAATTATAATTTACAAATTAACTTTGTATAGAAACATTGGATTAAAATTTTATTACTTCTAAATTATAAGGAAATATTTTATGTTCTTTTGATAAATATTTAAAAACATTTACACTTAAACTTGATACTGTAAGTACTATTAATAAGGATAGTACAATAAAAATAAAACCTGGTGTATTTAAACTAACAAATAATGGATTTGTTTGTGCTGATTT
>NW_004087504.1:0-1244 GCF_000220395.1 Ichthyophthirius multifiliis
TTATTTAATTAGGCGACAAATATTTAATAAATTACCATTTTTATATATTAATTTAAAATGTTTATTTATATATTTTATTTATATAAATATCTTTTTTTTATAATCTATTATATATTTTATTAAAGAAATTTTTTAAGCATTTTATATAATAAAATATATATAATATATAATATATATATTAAAATAAAAATATTAATTTTATATAAAATATATTTTATATAAAAACATTTTTTTTTTTAATTTATTTATACTTTTCTTTGATTTTTATTATTTTGTTTTTTACTACATTTATTACATTAATTTTTTATTCATTTTTTTATTTACAATTCTAGATTTTTTTCAATAATTTTTACCTACATGTTGTTTTATTTAAATACAAAAGGCATTAAAACTTTTAAAATAGCCATTTTTTTTTTTCTATATAAAAATGTTTTATTAAACATATATTAAAATTATCTAATTCATAATTCATACTTTTTATATGTTTTTTTAACATTTTTAAATAAAATCTCTTTATAAAAACTTTAAATAAAGTCATTTTCATATTAAAGAAAATGTATATTAATTTATTAATCATAATTAATTATATTAATTTCAAATATTTTTATTAAAATAAATAATTTGATATTAAAAAAAAAATATTATATTTTCTTAATTTAATTTGAAAAATTTATTATTTTTAATTTATAATTTTATTTAATTTTCCTTTTTAAAATATATGATTTTCCAATTTTTTCATTAAAAGCAATGTTTATTCTATTATATAAACCTAAAAAATAATTTTTTTTAATAAAAAAAATTAAGAATTATCAATATTTTAAAATATATAAAATTTTTAATAAAATGTAAACCTCTTATAAAAATAAAATGAAAGATAAAAAAATTATTAATCATTTGTAATATTTGAATAATATTTTTTTTTTCAATTATCTAAATTATATGGAATGATTTTTTTAAAATAATTATAATTAAAAAACTTTGTAATATAAAATTTGTAAAAAATCTTAAATGAAAAAAAAACATAATTTTAAATATTTTTTCAAACAGTAAAAATATAAAAATATTATATTTAAATATATATTTTAAAAAAATGAAGATAAAGAATATTATAATAATATATATAATATATATAATATATATATATATATATATATATATTATTTTATTTTATTTATTTATTAGTATTAATTATTTCTTAATTAATATATATTACTAAATTAACTTATTATTATATATTAATTTTA
>NW_004087502.1:0-1272 GCF_000220395.1 Ichthyophthirius multifiliis
ATATATAATATTATTTAAAATCTATTCTTTTTTTTTTTAATTTTACAAAATAAAAAAATACATTAATAATTATTTTTTAAATATTAAAAATATTCGTAAAAGTAATATATTTTTAATAATACAATAATTTTTAATAATACAAAATATTTATTATAAAAATATATATATATATATATATATATATATATATATATATATATATATTTATTCATATTTATTTTTTTCTTTTTATATATTAGATTAAGATATTATCATAAATAATAAACATGTATATATTCTTATTTAATAAATATTATATAAATAATTATTTAATATTAATTTTTGATATTTAAAAATTTTTTTTAATAATAATTATATAAGTCTTAATATAATTTCATATTATAGATTTTATATATAATTTACTTAAATAAAATATTTAGATTAAAATTTTTACTATTTCTTATTTTTCAATTCAACTATTAAATAAATTATATATTAAAATTTATTTTTAAACATAATTTCATATGTCAATCAAACTACCTAAATTTATAACACATTTTTATTTAAAAAATATAATCAATTAAAAAAATATTGTAGGCTGATAATATTATTTTTTTTAATTGATAAGGCTTTTTAAAATAAAAGAAGAAAACAAATAAAATAAAAAAATAATTTAACTTATTAAATACTATTTCATTTATAAAATTTCAATTTATTTTACATTTTTAACAAATAATCAGCTTAATCCTTATAGATTATATTAAAATTTTATGATCAGTTAACTATATTAGGTTTTTCCTTACTTCATTTTAATCAAAAAAGGTATTTATTAAGCAGTATCTTCACATTATGAATTTGTTTGAATAATTAAAAAGCCTCCTGGAAATTATCTGAGAAAAGAGTTTAATTCGTATAAATAAACATTATATATAAGATTATTAATTTTTTTAAAAGAGGTAAAATTTGAAGAAAAATAAATTTTCAATTTAAAGTTGTCAAAAAAGCCTATTAATTATATTTCTCAAAGAACAGCGTTTTTTATATTCTAAAAAGACAAGAAAAAGCTTTGATGAATTTATTTTATTCAAAGATTATTTTTTTAATAAACGATAAAAACTAATTTATACAAACATGAAAATAATTTGATATTGCTTTTTAGCACCTTTAACAAAAATTGCATTGATTAAAAACTTAATTTGAATATACGATGCATTATTTACACGAAAGGTCATATAATTGAGAAATGTCAGATATCTCACAAAAGAAAGTCCCAGCCAACTCAAAAAATATTTA
>NW_004087500.1:0-1333 GCF_000220395.1 Ichthyophthirius multifiliis
TATAGATTTAGAAGAAAGTGTAATTCGTCCTTTGGCTTTAAATTGTCTGGCTTACCCAAGTGGTTTAGCATTATCTTTGGATGAAAAAATATTGTAAAAAAAATTAAATTAATATTTTTATTTTTGTTTAAATAAAAAATAAAGATTTGTTTGTGAAACATGTAAAAATAGAGTTTTAAGATTTGTTTTAACCCCTTAAGGAATATTTTATTTTAGGTATTTTTTTTTTTAAAAAAAAAAAGAAAATAAATATATATATATATATATATTTATTTATAGTGTCTTTGTTAATTTCTAAGGAAGGTTTGGGCCTATTACGTGTTCTGTTAGTTCTTCGGATTTATTATATGTAGGAAGATTTGAATTTTCTTAACTTTCTGATGAAGGTTTAATTAGTGTTGTTAATACGAGTAATGGATAAATTGTTGAAAATATTACGTTGGTTGGGTCGCCAGAAATCTCAGGGTTGACTTTTTCGAAATAAAAAAATAATATTCTTTATGTTACTGAAAATTCATCATCTTAATAATCTTGTATTAGAGTTTTAATTTAAACAGAAGATAAAGATGATAAAAAAAATAATAATAAAGATTTAAATAATTCATTTAAATGAGAATGCATATAACATTATTATATTTTATATTTTATGTATTTTACTTTATAAAACTTAGACTTAAAATAAAACAAAAGCAAGAGAAATATATTATAATATTATTTTTCTTTAATTAAGATATTGAAAATTAATTAAAAAATAAAATAAAAAAAAATCATTATAAAAAGTAATATATACTAATTATTATTTATAAAAATATTTTTGAAATTATAGTATAAATTTAAAAATTGTTTATTTTATATCAAAAAAATATTCATACTTATACATAAATAAAAATTTATATATATATATATATATATATATATATATATATATATATATATATATATATATATTTAAATTAATATCTATTATTTATTTAATTATATATCAGATACGAAATATATATTTATTTTTATATTAAAAAAATTATAATAAAAAAATCATATTTAATAATAAATATTATATAAAAAAAAAAATGAAATTAAAATAACACATGTATAAAAATAATAAAAGCATAAAAAAAATAAGATTTAAAGTAAAAAATAATACTTATATTATCGTAATCGATTCCCTAGTGTAGTGGTTATCACGTTAGTCTAACACACTGAAGGTCCCGAGTTCAAACCTCGGGGGAATCATTTTTTTTGTTTATTAAAAAATATTTTTTTATATACAAATTTATAATAAAATTTAATTTAAATTATAATTTTTTTTTTTTTTTTTAAATAAATAAATAAA
>NW_004087498.1:0-1509 GCF_000220395.1 Ichthyophthirius multifiliis
TATATATATATAATAATATATATATATATATATATATATATATATATAATAAAAATTTATATATAATAAATTATTAAAAATAATCTTTTAAATTATATATGATTAATATTAAAATATTAATTTTGGATCGCCTTAAATATTATAATTAAATTATGTATATATACTTAAATTTATATTGATATATTAATATTTATTATTATAAAATGTATTTATTTAGTTTTTTATTAGTTTATTGAAATAAACAGAAATCATTAATATGTTTGTGAACACAATAATTAATTATTTAAATAAATTTTATATAATAAAAAACAGAAAGTATTTCTTATAATTAATTATACAAAAATCAATATGTCTTATACTATTTGATAATAATTATATTATTATCATTTTTATTAATATGAATATTATTTAATATTTTTTATATAAAACTAAAATAAGCATAATTTAATAATATTATTAATATTAGAATAAAAATAGAGGTTAATTATTTTATAATTAATAAAATAAAGGTTTAAAAAAAAATAAAAATTATAAAAAAAAAAATATAGTTATATATAAGTTAATAAAAATACAATTTTATATAAAAATAAATTTCTCTTAATATAAAATTAATAATAAATATATATATATATATATATATATATATATATATATATATATAAATATATAATATAATAATTTATTTTTTTATATAGTTTTTTTATATAATTTTTTATTTTATTTTTGTAAATAAAATAATTAAATATTTATATTTAATTAATAAAGTTGAAATATCTTAAATATTTAATATACTTTGTTATTTTTTTTAAATACATTCTATTACATTATTATTTTTGATTTATAGTCACTTATTTATATATTTAATTAATCCAATATTTTGACATTAATATTACGAAAAAATAGAATAATATTTTTTTATAATTTTTATATATTTTTTTTATATTATAAAATACATATAATATGAATATTTATTTTTAAAATTATATTTATTAATTAATGATATTTTTTTTATAAATATTATATAAAAATAATATATATTTATATATGTATAAATATATATATATATATATATATATAAATATATATATTTATATATATATTTTTATACATATTTATTTTTATTATTAACATAGTCAATATTATAAAATTCAATTATATGTAAATATAAATTATTTTTCTAATTATATTCAATATATTTATCTATTTATATTTGTTTTTATATTTTTTTGATATAATAAAAAATTTATATTATATCTTAAACAAATAATATATTATTATAATTTTTAGATTAATAAGGAAAATATTTTTTTTTTTTTTATAATTTTTTTTTTTTTTTATAATTAAATATTATTTATATTGATTAATATAATATAATAATTTTATGAAATAATATTCATATCTTTATTTTTCTATTATTAATTATTTTTTTAAAAAATTTGATCTTTCATTATATATAATTGTTAATATAAATAATCATTATTTCACAAATATTTTTATGATTTAAGTGTA
>NW_004087496.1:0-1398 GCF_000220395.1 Ichthyophthirius multifiliis
AAAGTAAATATAAATAAATTATATTTATTTTAATTTTAAAATAGAATTGATATCATAAAATAATAAATGAATAAAATTCAAAAAAAAATATTATTTATATTTTTAATCCTGTAAAGTTTATATATTAATATTTGATGTTGGAATCAAATTAAATATAATAATATTTTTATATAAAATTAAATAATTATATTAAAAATAATAAAAAAATAAATTTTATACTTAAATAATTAATTTTAATACAAATCTTATCATATAAAATAATGTAAATAAGAGAAATTATCTTTTTATAATTAAATATATATATTTATTTATTTTATATATTATATATTTAATTTAATATTTTAAAAATTATTTTCATAAATTTATATTCAAATATTATTATAATAATTATAATAATAATGAAAAAATAAAATATAATTATTTATGTATTATTTAAATACATATATTTATTGAATTATTATTACAATTTTATATTATATTATATTTTTGAATCTATATATTATATTTATATTATTTTAAATACGGATTATAAATCAAGTGTAATATTCAATAACTTAATATTAATATTATATAAATTATTTAATCAAAAAGATTAAAAAATTATAGAATTTATAATTTATGATACTTTGATAAATGTTTTACTTAATTATTTTGATATTGAATTATATTTAATGAGAATAACATTAATTTAAATTATATATAAATAAAATTTGGTAAAAAAAAATTAATACTTATATAATTTTTAATATTTAGATATATTAATTAATATAATATTTTGTGCTTAATTAAATTAAAGTATAATTATAATATTCTTATAATCATAAAAAAAAATAATTATTATTTGTAATATTATAAATATTAAAATTATTTAGTAATAATAATTTTTATTAAAATATAAATAATTAAAATTTATGTTTTTTTTTAATAAGCTTATAAAATATATCTTTCAGTATATCTTATTTAAAAAGTACTTAATTCATATAAAAAACATAATCAATCTATTTAAATTTATATTCAAAAATATTAAATAAAGAAAATTTAATTTATAACATATTATATATTTTTAATAAATATGGTTATAAGATATATTTTTTTATATTATATAAATTATTAAAATTCTATTTTTATTGTATCTTATTTATATTTTGCTTAAACTATATATATTTCATTTATTTCATATTCTAATATTAAAACAATAGTTTTTAATTTTTTATATTAATTTTTAAATATAAAAGTAATTATAATCTAATATTTCATTTGTATGAAATAATATTTATTTTTTAAAATAAAAATATATTATAACATATTAATATTATAAAAAAAATTCAAAAATATATTAAAAAATATCAAATACAAATATAAAATTATAGTATTTTTAGATAATAATAATTTTTTTTT
>NW_004087494.1:0-1136 GCF_000220395.1 Ichthyophthirius multifiliis
ATTAACTTTGTTCTTTATATGACAATTATATTAATTATAAAATGTACTAACATTATGATTAATTAATTTAATCTATTCTTCTTTTTTATACATTTCTTTAAGTTCTTCAATAAATTCAAGTAAAATATTATTAAACTTGTTAAATAGCATTTCGCTTACAGGATAACATAAAAAGTAATTAAAAATAGTTTTTTAAACTTTCGAATTACCACCTGAAGTAAGTTTTGTCATAAAGCTAAGTAAAGCAATTAATAAATTATCTTCAAAAGGGTATGTTTTTATATTAGATATTAAATTAAGAAACATTTTTGTGGCGTCTAATTAGTCAAATAAATTTTACATTTCAACTAAATTTCCTTTTTCTTCACTAATATCAATTATTTTTTCTAATATTTACAATACATATATCATGTTATTAAAATCCATACTATTTTAAACTCCTTAATCTAAATATTCAATTAATTTTTTTAATAAAAATTTAAATTAAATTTATCCTTCATATAAGATTTCTATATTCATGATAGTTTCTGCAAGTGCAGAAATTTCATTTTATTTTGCATTAAAAAAACATCACTATTAATACATAAATTTATTAATTTTTTCCAATTCTCTTAACTCACCCATTATTATTTTAAAAATTAACATTTAACTTAATTTTATTCAATCTATTTTAAATATATAAAAAAATATTTAAAAATAAAAATATATATATATAATATAAATATTTATACATAATTATATATATAAATTTATATATATATATATATATATTATTTAAATATATATATAAATTTTAATATAAAAAAAATTACTATATCTTAATTATTTTTAACCAAATCTATTTCATCGTTATTATTGTAAATAGGCTAGCTTAATAATTTTATTTAGTCTTTATATGATTCTTCATTTACTGATAATATAAAATTTTAGATTATTTCTATTTATTATACTGTAGCTCGACTTTATAAAAATAGGATTTTAATATTTAATTGCTAAACTAATAAATTCATTAATTTGTAATCTTTTCTTCTTCCCTTGTCTTATTCACTATTTATATTAATGATTAAATTAGTATATTTAGTACAAAAACAACAAAGTTATCCAAAAATAATCTAAATATTATTATTTAACATTAT
>NW_004087492.1:0-2633 GCF_000220395.1 Ichthyophthirius multifiliis
AAAGTTCTTCTGAAGAATACATAAGTTAAAAACAAATCTAAGATTTAGAAATCACTATCAAAAACTAATGGACTTAAATTTTTAAAATAGGTCCAGTGTTAAAAAACTTAGGAAATACTTGTTTTTTTAACACAATATTACAATGTATTACATATACATCTCCTTTCGTAAATTACATATTTAGTGGATAACATAAATAAGTTTGTTAAAGAAAAGAAAATGAGTTTTGTTGCATTTGTATTTTAGGTTAGCATATATAGAATTGTTTTTTGTAAAATAAATAAGAAGTCCTTTATCCATAAAAAATAATTTAAAATATAAGATATATTAATAAAAAAATTAAAATTGGAAAATAAGAAGATTCGCATGAGTTCTTTTTATATTTAATTGATTCTTTGTAAAGAAGTGCTTTAGATTTTAAAATTAAAGTTGATTAAAAATAAGAAGAATAAACAATTATTTTTTAAATATTTGGAGGCAAATTAAAAAGCTCTATTTAATGTGGAAAATGTAATTCTTAATCTGATATTTTTGAGAATTTTTTTGATTTATAATTAGTATATTTATATTATATATATATTATTATCTATATAAATATAGGAATGTAAAGAAAATTTATTAAAGTCTTTAGAAAATTATTTTAAGAAAGAAAATTTAAATCTAAACAATAAATATAAATGCAATAAATGTAGAAAATTAGTAGAAGCTACTAAACATTATTATATATGTAAAATTAAAGAAAGAAAAATTAAAATATATATAATTTTATAAATAAAGGCTAATTACCTAATATTCTAACGATTTCTATAAAAAGATTTAATAACTAATTAAAAAAAATCCTAAATTACATTAATTTTCCAGAATAATTAAATATGAAAGGCTACATAGAATCGCATAAAAAAGACGAGTTCTACGATTTATATGCTACTGTAGTTCATTAAGGAAATTCTTTGTAATTTGGACATTATTACTCTTATGTTAAAAACTCGAATAATATTTGGTATTTTATGACTGATTAAGAAGTCAAATAATGTTCCTTTTAATAAGTTTAAGGAGATAATCCTTATATTTTGTTCTATGTTAAAAGGGAAACTTAATAAAATCAAAAAAGAAATGCAAATGAAAATGAAAATGAAAATTAAAATGTAGATTTTGAAGATAAAAATGAGTTTATAGATAGGTCGAAAAAGGAGGAAGGACTTTTAGATTAAAAATAAGAGAGCAAAATTAATAATATTTAAGAAGAATTAGTATTATTTTATTAATTTTATATATTAATTTTTTTATTTTTTTTAAGACATTATTAGATAATATTTTTGGATTTAAATAGAAAAATAATAATAATTATATAAATTAATAAAAAATATAAATTAAAAACGATATATAAGAAAAAAATTATAATAAAAATATATTAGGATAAGAAAAAAAAATATTAGTTAAACAGAAAAAGAAAATAATTAATAATTAGAAAATAGAAAAAATTAGTAATTATAATAAAAAGATATCTAATATAAAAATGGTAATGTTTAGCATTTAGAAAATAGCGATAATATATATAAAAATAATAAAAAAATATTAAAAATTAATCATAGAAACTAAATTAATACGAATTTTGATAGTAAATGTAAAGAATTATGGTATTAATTTAAAAATAATATTATATTTTGTATTATTGAATTTTAAAATTTATATATAAATTATATATGTGTATATATAAAAAGGAGCAGCAAATTAAAAAAATATAAAAATTAAAACTTATGAATTAATGTTTAAATTTAGGAAGAAAATTGCTAAAAATGATAAAATTAATAAGAATTCTTAATAATAATAATAAAATTAATAAAAATAATAATAATAATAATAATAATAATTATAATAATAATAATAATAATTTTAAGTAGATGAAAAAGATGATTTTTAAAAAATAGATTAAAATTTTTAAAAATATAAGAAAAACTAGATAATAAACAAAATGAAAATAATAAATATATAAAAGTAAATTTTTAAGATTTTTTATAGAAAAGTAAATAAATAAGTTCGGCATGGGGATAATAAAATAATCTATTAAAAATAAAATAATAACTAGAGAATGAAAATTAGGGTTTGTTTAAGTTTATATAAAAAATTAAAGATGAATATGATACAGAATATGATAAGGGAAAATTAAAAAAAATTAAAAAGAAAAAAGAAAAAATAAAAATTAATTTTTAAAAGCTTTATGAATAAAGAAAATAAATCCAAAATAAATAAAAATTTAAATACTGATTTAAATTAAAATATAATAAAAATATTTTTTAAATAATTTGAATAAATTTTTTAAATAATTATTTATTTAAAATAAAAATAATTTTTTAATATATAAGAAAAAATACAGTTATTAATTAAAATATAATTTTTAATATTATAAATATTATCAGTTATTTATTAAATAAAATTTCTTTGAAGAAAATTAAAAATAAATTTATTATAAAAAAATAAATATTTTAATAATAATATTTGGTTCCATAATAAAATATTAGTCTTATAATTATAAAAAAAATTATAAATCTTAAAAATATAAAAAATATATAATAAAATAATAATAATAATAATAATAATAATATTAAAAAAAATATTAAATAATTTAAAATTTG
>NW_004087490.1:0-1980 GCF_000220395.1 Ichthyophthirius multifiliis
GTTTACATGTGTTTACCAACGTATAAAATATAATTAATATAATATTCTATAATATTCCACTAATATAATAAATATTAAAATTAGTCAATAAAATTTATTTTTAATAAAATACTTTAAATAATAATTAATTTAATACTATAATTTTATAAAAGCCTACAAATCTAAATAAAATAAAGAAAGAACTTATATATTTTTAATTTCAGATATGTTAAATTAAAAAAATAAAAAAATAGATAGATAAAAGCAACAACAAAAAATTAAATATATAATTTACCAAAATTCCTAAATAACTATTTTATTATTAATTATTGCCTTAAGCCTAAAAATTTATAAGTAGAGATTATTTTGCATTATTTTAAAGACTCATCTTAAAAATATCTATTAAGTGTATTAAATTGAATCATATTATAGGGATTGACTAATGTATTTAAAATATATTTTATATTTTTAACTTTTAATATAAATATGATCTTAATAATGATTCAGCTAACATTCCATTTGTATCACATGTGGAATATCTATCATTGCAATTATTAGTACTATCCTTTTACAAAACATTAACGCATTTATCTTCATGCTCATAATGTTCATGTCTAGATAAACATTTATGAGAATGAGATAATTTTTTTATATATTTAAACTATTAAAATAATTATGAATAAAAAAAATATAATTAAAATAAATCAGTTGTTTTAAAAAAAAAATAAGTAATTTCATAAGGAATTTCAATCTTTAGAAATAAAAATAAATTAAATAAATAATTAAATAAATATAATTTATTATAAAATTTTATTATAAGAAATTTAAATAAGAATTCAGAAAATAAAAATAATATAAAATTATAATATATAAAAATATGAATATTTTTATTTTAAATAATATTAAATTTTATAGTTTTGCATGATACTAATATATCCTTTAATAATATTCTAATTCATTTAAATTAATAAATTAATATAAATGAAAATTAAAACAACAACTAAAGTTAATTAGAAAATAAGAAATAATAAAAATTCTATATACCACAAAACAAATTACAAAGTATATTATAAAATTAAATTTTAAGTATTATAATTATAGAATTTAACAAAAAAGTAAAAAAAAATTAAATATATATATTTTTGTTGGAAAATAATTGCAAAAAATATTAAAAAATAATTTTTAGTAAAATAAATAATTACTTTAAATTGTTTAGAAAAAATAAACCATAAATAAATTATAAAATTATTAAACATAAAATAAATTGATAAAATTTTATATAATAATAAAAAAAAATTAAAACAAAACTTTCTTCTTTTATTATATAGTAATTAATAATTTCAAAAAAATTTTAAGTTAAATAATTATTTAAAAAATTAAAAAAAATCATATAAAATAATATCTGAAAATATAAAAATAATAATTCAAAAAAGTTTATAAATATTAGTAGTATTTGTAGTTTAATTCTAATCAATAAGAAATTAATAATTTTTCAATAACTATAGATTTGATATTAGATAAAAAAACATATTTATAAAATATAAAATATTAAATGAGATAAAAAATATTTTCTTTTAAAATTAAAATTAAATTATAAACATTATTAATTTAAAAACAAAATCGAAATTTATTATTTTGACAAAATAAATTTATATAAAAAAATAAATTATAATAATATTATATTTTTCAAAAAATTTATTTAAAAATATTAAAAATTTTAAATTTAAAATTCAAATTTTTATTAAATAATAGATAATTTAAAATAGAATATACGTTGTAATAAATAAAAAAAAAATATAAAAGAAACGAATAATTATTTAATAAAAAAAATATAAAAATATTAAATTATATATAAAAATATATATATATATATATATATATATATTTATATATTTATATATTTTTATTTATTTATAATAATAACTAGAATTTTTTTTTAAAAAAAATCATTAAAATAATTTCATTCACTTAAACACTACATATTTTCATCATTATTTTAAA
>NW_004087488.1:0-1511 GCF_000220395.1 Ichthyophthirius multifiliis
ATTTTGTATAATAATTACATAAAATACTTCTTAAAATAACCAAAAACTTTAAATGAAATACACTTTTTTATGATTTTTATTTAGTTAATTATTTAATTTTCTAATTAATACAATTTCTTGAAAAATGTTATTAAATAATTTTAGTATTCCTAAAATTTTATTATATCCTTAAATAAGACTTTTAATAATACAAATATTAATTTTTATTAAATTTTAAATTTTCTATTCATATTGCTCAATGAATATAAAGTTTTCTTTTAAATTTTCATACTTTTTTTTTTTTTCTAAATAATACTTTATTATTTTTACATATTGCTTTGTGTTTTGAAAATGTTGATTTAATTATTCTTATTCCTAAAATTTGTACAAAATAAATAAAATACATTTGAAATTAATTTTTTTAATAAATAAATAATAATTTTTATTATTTTAATAAATAAAAAGCTTTTGCATGTTATCTTTATTTAAAAATTAAATAATATATATACTTGGAAAAAAATTTAATCTATTTTTATATTCTAAAATAATTATTTTTTTAAAATGTAAATATATTTATTTAATTGAAACTTAAATTTAAATAAATTATTTCATTAATTAATAAATTAAACTATTTATAAAACAGATATTTGATGATCTTCAATATATTAAGTATTTTGGTAAGTTTTACAAATATATTATTAATTTTTTACATATTTCTAAATGCCAAAAATAAATCCTTAAATATAACAATAGTTTATTTGATTGTAATATAATAAATCTAATATATTTAATAAAAATTCAAAATAAAAAATTATTTAATTTTAATTTATAAAATATTATAAATAAATAGCATTCCTTTATTATTTATTTGACTATTATTTTGTATAAATTAAGAAAAAAAGAAAAAATCCAAATTATAATCAATACTTAATTTTCATGAATAAAATTAGATTATCTATAATTAGTTAAAGCAAAAATACTAATAATAAACAAACACCAAATAAAATGATTATTAATAAAGCTTCAATATAATTTATTTTAATCTATTTTACCTAAATAAATAAAAATAAAGTTTAATGCTAAACCGATAATTAAAATAAAAATTTAATGTCAAATCTTTAAGAAATTAAACTTATTATATATTTAAATATATTTAACTTTATTTAAATATTTAAATTATTAAATTATACATTTTCTAATTTTATATCAATATATAATAAACGAGTTAAAACACAATTTATAATAGTAATAATAATCAAAAATAAAACTATTATTTAAATAAATAAATTTTCATATATTATATTAGATTATATTTATCTTTATAAACAAAATAAAGCAATAATTCCATTTATAATAAAAAATTATAAATTAAATTTTAAAATAAAATTTTTTTACTATTTTTTCTATATTATTATTAAAGTTTTAAATTTAAAACAGAAAATAAAAAAAGCAAAAAGAATATCAGCAACTAAAAAAATAAATTTATCAATATACAAAATAAATATTTTTGTTAATCCAATATTTTCTCATTT
>NW_004087486.1:0-1139 GCF_000220395.1 Ichthyophthirius multifiliis
TATACTGCCCTAATAAATTTTATTGAAGGTTACATTTAAAAAAATATTAAAAGAATTACACGCTATATGCTAATAATTAGTTATTTTTATATTTAAAAATGATGATAATTAAGAAATAAAAACTGAATTAGTAATATAAATACGTTTATTTATAAAATTTGAAGAATATAATCAATAATCAGAACAATTCATAATATTTTCTTTCTAAAATCATAGCAAAAAATAATCAAGAAATTATACTTTATTCGCACTTCGGAATCGAATGTAAGTTATAATCAATAATATTAACCTAAAAGATAATATGAAATTTAAAAATAAAAGTCAGAAAAAAGCTCTATAAAAATTATTTAAAAGTGTGTCTATAAATAATTACGAATTTATTGAATATAAAAAAAATTTTAAAATATAAAAATTAATAATTTATTTTAAGTTTACTAAAGAACTGAAAAAAAACAAAAATTAAAAAAATTTATAATTAAATGATAATTTGTTAGATATGAAAAATTAAATTCTATATATATCACAAATATAATATATATATTTATATATATATATATTTATATATAAATATATTTTTACATATATATTTATTATTTTTTATTACACACTACTATTTATAATATTTTTATTTTACTATTGTATACTTTTAATAAAATATTTTTATTTTTTATACATTTTTAATTAAATAAAAAATATATATTTTTATCAAAAATTTTATTATATAAAATATTTTTTATAGAAATATAAATAAAAAAATTTATTTTACTTTTTATAAATATAAAAAATGAATATTTTAAAATTAATTAAATCTTAATCTAATAAAAACTATTTCCGTAGTTTTTCTTCTATAAAAAGCATTCATGCCCGTGAAATATTAGATTCTCGTGGAAACCCTACAGTAGAATGTGAAGTAACCACATCAAACGGTATTTTTACAGCTGCAGTTCCATCTGGCGCTTCTACAGGCATATATGAAGCTGTCGAGATTCGAGATAATGTATCTTTTAGGTATTAAAATAAAATAAACGTTATAAAAAAACTCACGAAAATATAGGTATGGTGGAAAAGTGTATAATAAGCAGTAAATGCAGTAAATATTACAATAGCAGATGCTTTAAAAGTGAAAGTGTTACCGAATA
>NW_004087484.1:0-2667 GCF_000220395.1 Ichthyophthirius multifiliis
CCATGTAAAAATGAAAAAACTATAAGGGCACTTTTAATTAAGTATTTTTAATAACTTTTAAATTTTTATAATATTTAATTTTTAAGATATTAATTTAAGTAAGTTTAATATGACGTGGTTTACAATGAAAATGAAATATTTTAGATTCTTTCAAAATGAATATTTAATAGGATAAAAAATCTTTATAAAAAAATTTTATAGTTAAAAATTATATTTTTTATATATATATTAAATAATAAAATTATTATTTAATTAATATAAAAAAAAATTATTTATAATTTAATTATAAATATAATAAAAAAATAAAATTTTAAATTAGAATAATATATAAGTAGATGTAATTTTTGTTAATAAAAATTTATATAAACATTTAAAAATTTTTACATTTTTTTAATTTGAATTTATTAAAATTATTAATATAAAAGAAAAAATAAATAAATAAATATATATATTATTTAAATTTATTAATTAATACAAAAAAAATAAAAAATAAAAAAAAATATAAATATTATAATTTTAAAATTAAGATAAAATTATTAATAAAAATATATATTATAATAAATATAAATAATATTAATAAAATAAATAATTAAATAAAATTAAGATATATAAATATTGATATTAATATAATAAATTAAATAATAAAAATAAATAAAATATTAAATAAAATTAATAATATCAAATATTTAAATATATAAATAATATTAAACACATTATTAGTAATAGTATATTTAAAAATTAATTTTTTAAAAATATTATATATAATTTTTATTTTTTAAAAATAATATTATATAATAAAAATATATTTAAAATATAGATTATATAAAATATAAATGATTTAATAAAAATAATAATTAGAATAATATTTATAATATTAAAAATATAATTAATAAAATGAAAAAATTATATTTATTTTAAATATTTTTTAAAATTTTTATAGTTTCTATAATATTAATAGTAAAATATTTAATTATTTTCTTAAAAATATATATTATATTAAAAATTTTAATATTAAAAAATTTTTAATAATTATAATAATAAAAAAAAAATTTTAATAATAATATTTATATAAATAATAAAATATTTATAAAAAAATTTATTAAAAAAACGTCAAAATGAATATTCAATATTAAATATAAATATTATAAACATTTACAAAAATAAATATATAAGTAATATTAAAATTAATAATATAAATTATGTTTATTATTTTAAAAATTTTAAATAATAGAAATTATATTAATAATATAAAAAATATTTATACTATAAATATTTTAAATAATAATACTAATATATATAAAATTTTAATATTATTTATATATTAAAAAAATTAGTATTAATAATATATAAGAATAAAATATTATTAATAATTTTCATTTTAAAAAAACATTATAAATAATAATAATATGAAAAATGTTAATGATATTAATAATATAAATAATATATTAAAAAATATATAAAATATAAATATTATTAAAAAATATAAAATATAAATAATATTAAAATAATAATTTTATATATAATAATAATATTAAAATATATAAAATTATATAAATTATATAATAATTTTAATAATATTAATTATATTAATAATATCAAAATATAAATAAAAATAATCATATAAATAACATTTAATGTTTATTTAATATTATTGATTTTAAATATATTTTATTTAATAATTTTAAAAATAAATTTAAAATTAAATCATTATTTATTTAAATATTATTTATTTTTATATTAATTGCATTATAAAATTTATATTAATTTTTATTTAAATTTTTAAAGTATAAATATTATTATATTAAATTCATAATAATTTTTAATAATATTATAAATTTTTTATATATATATCTAATTTAAAAATTAATAATTCATATTTATAATAATAAATTTATAAAAAAATATTTATTTTTAAATACATTAAATTTTATTATATAAATAAATAATTTTATTTAAAATATATTAATGTTAATAATTTAATTTAAAAATTAATATTTTTTAAATATTCTTATATACTTTATATAAAATAAAATATTAATAAAATATTTTTATAAATTAAAAATTAAATACAAATATAAATGTTATCAAAATATTTTATTATTTATTATATTTAATATTTTATAAAAATTTTAATATTAAATTATATTAATTTAAATATATATTTATATAAACTTATTATAATTTATAAAAAAAAATATAATAAAATAAAATCTAATTTTATATTTAAAATAATTATATAAAAATAATAATCTAATTAATATATAAAATATAATAAATAATAATTGTTTTATAAATATTATTAAATAATTTGAATATATGTTTATAAAATTTTATTTATATAACAAAAATTTAAAATTAATATTATTTATAATAATAATATAAAAATTTATATATTATAAATATAATATAATTAATTTATCATATTAATATTAAATTTAATAATTACTATATTAAAATTATTATACAAATATAACATTATTAATATATTTATAATTATTTTACTAAATTAAAATATAAATAAAATTTATTTTTAATTAGGAAATTATAATATTATAATTTTATATATATATATACATAATCATATAAATTTTTATAAAAATTATAAAAAAATAATTTTATATTATTAATTTAAATAAATTTAAAATATTATTAATTATAACTGAATAA
>NW_004087482.1:0-1088 GCF_000220395.1 Ichthyophthirius multifiliis
ACATTTATATAAAAATAATAATGTTTTATAGGATTTTTTAAATAAATAAATGAAGCGTTTGAAGTACTTAAAGATGATAATAAAAGAGAATAATATGATATGGCAAATGGTAATTAAAAATAAATAATTATTAAAAATTTTATTTTATTATAAAAAGGTTTATAATCAAGACGAAAATTTTACGAAGGTTCCTATAATTAAGCGAATTAAAAATATGATTATAATACTTAATAAGAGTTTGTTTAAAATAATTTTAATTAAGATGAAAATAAAAATAAAGAATAAGTAGAATAATCTATGAATTATTTTGAAAAAAATATTTTAAAAATACTGATTTTTTCAGAAAAAATTTAATTGATGACAATCCGTTTGAATATACATTTAGATTGTATAAAAAGAATTAAGAAGCAGTTTAAGAAAAAAAAAAGAATATAAAGAATTTTTTTCTGGAACATCATCAAAGTATTATGTCCATAAAAATGAAGAATTACTAGCTTAAAAAGAGAATACATTATTAGGATAATTATAATAATTTAATTATATAATTATTCTTTCAATAATATTGTCTGTTACTTATTTCACTTATGTAAAAGATGATAAGTAAAATTAAAAAAATAAATACGCAAAATGATTTGAAAAATGTTTTAAAAATAAATATAAAAAAATAATAGTATAAAATAATGTTTACTTTAAATATTTTATACTTTCTTAAAGCAAAAAAAAACATTTCAAACAAAGGTAATTTAAATATCTATTATATTCAAAAAAAAATTCTAATTATTACAAAAAAAGTATATTTATTTAATGTTTTCTTTTTTTAAATTAGTAATTAAATATCTAATAATTTTGTAAAAATTAATTTAATATAAAAAATATTTTTAAATATGCAATATTATGTTAATAAATAATTTCTAATTTAATATATAAAAATAAATTATAAAATATTATAATATATTTATTAAATGCTTTATTTTTTAGTTATAAAAATATATATAAATTATATAAATATTATTTATTAAATTTTTTAATAATAATAAAAAATTATTTAGTGATTACTTTAAAATCATTATTATTTTTTGGAATTTTCA
>NW_004087480.1:0-1211 GCF_000220395.1 Ichthyophthirius multifiliis
AAAAATAATAAGAAAAAATAATAATAATAAAAAATAATAAAAATAATAAGAATAATAAGAATAATAGGAATAATAAGAATAATAAGAATAATAAGAATAAAAAAAATAAAAAAAATAAAAAAAATAATTCGAATAATTAAAAATATAAGAATAATAAGAATTATAAAAATAAAATGAATAATAAGAAAAAAAAGAAAAATATGGTTAATAAGAATAATAAGAAAAATAAGGTTAAATAGAATAATTAAAAGAATAAAAAGAATAATTAAAATAAAAATAATAATAAGAACAATAAGAATAAATATATTAATATATATATTAAGAAAAATAAGAACAATAAGAATAGTAAGAAAAATATGTATAATCAGAAAAATAAGAATAAAAAGAATATTAATAATATTAAGAATAATAAGAATAATAAGAATAATAAGATTAATAAGAAAAATAAGGTTAAAAAGAATAATAAGTATAATAAGTATAATAAGAATAATAAAAATAATAAGAATAATAAGAATATTAAGAATAATAATAATAATTAGAATAGTAAGAATAATAAGAATAATAATAATAATAATTCGATTAATAAGAATAAAAAGAATAATAAAAATAATATGAATTATAAGAATAATAAGAATAATATGAATAATCAAAATAATTGGATTAATAAGAATAATATATATAATAAAAATACTATGAATTATAAGAATAATAGGAATAAATAAAATAAAGATAATAAGAATAATCAGAATAATAAGAATATTAAGATTAATTAGAATAATAAGAATAATTAGAATAATAAGAATAATAACAATAATAAATATAATAATAAGATTAATAATAATTATTAAAATTATAAGAATAAAGTCAACAATAAAAATATGTATAATTATAATAAGAATAATAAAAACAATAATTATAATAATAAGAATAATAAGAATTTTAAGAATAAAAATATTAATAATAATAAGAATAATTATAAAAATAAGAATAAAAACAATAATTATTACAAGAATATTAATAAAAATTAGAATTAAAGAAATATAATAATAATTTAAGTATAAGAATAAGAATAAGAATAAGAATAAGAATAAGAATAAGAATAAGAATAAGAATAAGAATAAGAATAAGAATAAGAATAAGAATAAGAATAAGAATAAGAATAAGAATAAGAATAAGAATAAGAATAAGAATAAGAATAAGAATAAGAAAAA
>NW_004087478.1:0-2623 GCF_000220395.1 Ichthyophthirius multifiliis
TTTTAATTAAAATTAAAAAAAACTATACATTTAAAATCCATATTATATATATTCAATATTTAAGCTAAATTTTTAATTAGTTTTTTATTTAAATATTAAAAAATAACAAAAATAATTATTATTTAAATGTTTTCATAAATTACTTTTAATCTTTTATTTGATTTTTTTTTATAAATTTCAGAGGCTGAAAATTAAGTTGAAGTTTTTCGCTAATTACTAAATGAACTTCCTGATTTTGTACCTTATTCTTGTTTTCGGAGAATGGATTTTTAAAAACGCAAATACATAACATCAAAATAAATATAAGAATTTTTATAAGAAAATGATGTCAACCATAAAATTTAGGAATGTGATTTATTTATAGAAGCTTATGATTTAAATATAGATAATAAATTATCTTTTAATGAGTTTTTTTTTTGTTTGTTATTTATTAGTTATATATTATAATTATAAAATAAGATTTCTAAGATTTATTATTCCTTATGATTGTAAAAGTTTAAGAGAAGAAGTTGTTTAAAGGATTCCAATAGAAATAAAAAGAAATGAAAAATTGCCTTATGATGTTGAATATACATTATCTAAATTAATTAGCATGTAAAAATATTTTTTAATAAAAACATAAATATATATATATAAATGAAATAATTAATTATTATATAAAATATGAATTATATTTTAAATAAAATAAATAAATTATTAATAAAAAAATAGAGAAATATAAAATGATTTAATTTTAAATGAAAAAAAGATTAATATAATTTAAAGAGAAGATTTTGATTTATAAACTTGTTTTTTAATATTTGATAGATTTTAAAAGGGAGTATTAGATAAAAAGGATTTTGAGTTTTTTTTGAAAAATAATAGAGAATTATCTTATAAATTAGATAATTATATTATTTACATATTCAGAAGAATAGATTTTGATTAGGATGGATATATTTCTTTTGACGATTTTTATCGGATTTTTTATAATTAAAATAATAAAATAAAATAAAAATAGATATAAAAAGTCAAAAAATATGAATAAGTTTATAAATAAAAATCTTTCTTATAAAGTAAAGGAATAAAGAATTAAAATTTAATAAATTTCGATTTACTATATGAAGAATAGGAAAATGAAAAAAAATAATTAATAAAAAAATTCGAAAAATAAAAATAAATATAAGAAAAAATTAAAAAAAGCAATTCATAAGATAATAATAAAAAACATGTAATTTTTATAACTCCAAATAAAAATAATTTTTAAAATAAATACAATTAATTTTATTCATTTGAAAGAAAAAAAAATAATAAGGAAAAAAATAATAATAAAAAAATAAAAGTTTAAAAATATATAATTAAAACTATATAGAGTAAAAGTAAAACAAAAAATATTCTACTTTTATAAATAAAAAAATGATGATAAAATTTATATAAGAAATAATAAAAATTAAAATATAAATAGAAAAATTAAGATAAAAAATGAAAATAATTAAGATTAAAATAATAATATAAATTAAATTAATATTAATAATAATAATAATAATAATAATAAAAATAATAATAATAATAAAAATTTTAATTATAACTATAATTATATTAATAATTATAATGATTTTAATGTTTATAATAATTTTAACAATTCAAATTAAACATTATCTCTTAAAAATATTTTTAAATAAGAATAAAAATATATAATAATATTTTTTAAAAAAATTATATTTTACGAAAGTCATATTAATTAATTTAAAGAAGATCTTTGCTTAAGACCAGATTTTAGTTTATATGATATTTGGAGTTTTCTTGATAATAAAAATTAAGGTTTTTTAAATTATTAAGACTTATTTAAACTTTTTTAGTTTTTAAATATTAATCCTACTTTGAATGATATATAAATTTTTGTTTAAAAATATAGTTTGAATAGAGATAATTAAATTTCGTAATTTTTTTTATTTTATTTTATTTATTTTTAATATTTTTTTATTATAGATTTAATGATTTTACTCTAATGATTATTCCAAAATAATAAGAATATGCTAATCTTATATTAAAAAGAAAAAGTTTATTTTAAAAAAATAAATAATTTTCCTTTTAAGTATTTGTATTTTATTTTATATTATTTATTAAAAAAAATATAATTTATAGTTATATACCACTGAAACATTAATAAATTTAAAAAATTTAATTATTAGTTTAGTCAAAAGTGAAAATAAAATTGAAAAATAAAGAAGAAAAATATACTAAAATAAATTTTTTGATTATTAAAGAATTTTCGATTATATAGATATAAATAAAGAAGGATAATTAACAATATAAAATGTAAAAAAAATATTATAAAAAATAAAATAAAAAAAAAGATTAAAGTATTTTTTGAAAAAAATAATATTTTTTATACTTAAACTGAAATAAATTATCTAATTTAATATCTTTTACAATAAAATACTTATTAAAATATAACAATATAAGCATTAATATAAGAGATTTAGCCTAAATATAATTAAATTGAATCGAAATGATATAATTAGAAAATAAAATAAAAGAAAAAATATAATTAAATGTATAAAAGTAAAAAATATTGTTAAATTTAAAATAATATAAAAAAAATAAAAATTAAAATAAATTTTTTTTTTTATTATATATATTT
>NW_004087476.1:0-1291 GCF_000220395.1 Ichthyophthirius multifiliis
TCTATATAAAACTATTTTTTATGATGAAAAATATAATTAAATAAAATGTCTTTTATTAAAATAAAATGTATTCATATTTATTAGAAAGGAATATATAAATTTTTTAAAATAACAATAAAGCATGTAAATAATATATATATATATATATATATATATATATATAAATATATATTAATATATATATTTATATATATATGTTTAAATATATCATAAAAAGATAAAAAATAAACAAAAAAATGATGGATTACTAATTTTGTATTTATATGAAAATGCAATAGAATAAGCTTATTAAGAAGAAACTTTAAATAAACTTTTTGACTATAAAATATTGAAAGGATATAATAAAGCATATAAGTATATTTTAAGAAGCTTATTTGGAAATAATTTTAATAATTCTGATTTGTAAACTTTTTTATATGAAAATATTTTCTAATTCTTCTAAAAAAATTAAATTTAAAATAATTAAAACAAATCTAATTTTAATTTTGAATAAATTTTTAATTCAATAGAAAAAAAAAGTTAAGAAGAATTATTTAAATTTGATTTTGAATCAGATTAGGAGGATAAAGAGAATGAAAATAATAAATAAATATAAATAAATGAAAACATTAATAAAGAAATAATGAATTAATTATATTTTTATGTTTTAAATAATTAATTCAATCTATAAATAAATCGAGTTTTTACAGAAGAAAGCAATTATTCTTTTTTGGATTCTTATTATTCTAGAATTAAAAATAGAAATTTAAATAAATGAGCATTTAATAGATTAAATAAATATGAAAGAAAACTAATATAAATCAATAACTGATGAGAAAATATAAGAAATAATAAAATTATAAAATTAAATAAATTTATAAGGAATAGACTTTAATTTTGAATAAAAATAGGAGAAAATAATCAAAAAAAAATGATAATATAGGCAAAAGAATATATATAAAATCATAAATAATATCAACACGTAAAAGACATAGTATAAAAATATTAGATAAATTTGCTCGAACTTGCTAAATTAACAGATGATTAAAAAGAAAAATATATTGAAAATAAAAAAGAATAATATGAATTACTTTTGTAAAAATCAAAAGAGGATAAAATGAAATTATTTCTAAAAAGAGAAAAAATTTAAATACGTTAAGTATTTAATTAAAATATAGAACAAGAAAAATAAGAACTTAAATCGTATTTAAAATCTAACGAATTTAAAAAGGCAATATAAACTTTAGAAGCAGATGATAGAAGAATTATTTTGATTAGCTAAGATTAAAATTTAAATGAACTTTTAGATGAA